>NC_092090.1:16103590-16119176 GCF_045679555.1 Salvelinus alpinus
TTATGTCGATATAGGACTCGTTTTACTGTGGATATAGATACTTTTGTACCTGTTTCCTCCAGCATCTTCACAAGGTCCTTTGCTGTTGTTCTGGGTTTGATTTCTACAATTCACAACCTCTCTTTCGCCATCCGGCTTGGATTCTCTGTCGACACGACCACGTCTGAGCAGACCCCCTCCGTCTGAGCAGACCACCCCCCGGGCTACTAACTTTAAACGCCGCGTGCTAGCTTAGTGGAGGCCTCCCTGCTCCATCTACGGCTGCCCCTGGACACTATGATCACTTCGCTACATAACTGATGCATGCTTGACTGTCCATTAATTCACGGTACTCCATTCTGTTTATTTGTGTTTTATCTGTCGGCTCTGTGCTTTAACTCAGGATCTGTGTGTAGTTAATCCGACCCTCTCTGCCTAGTCGTCGCCATTTTTACCTGTTGTTGCTGTGTTAGACTAGCACCCTGTTATTGCTGCTGTTATCTTACCTGTTGTTTTAGCTAGCTCTCCCAATCAAGACCTGCAATCACTTTATGCCTTATTGTATGTCTCTCTCAAATATCAATATGCCTTGCATACTGTTGTTCAGGCTAGTTATCATTATCATTGTTTTGGTTTGCAATGGACCCTGTAGTTCCACTCTCCGTACCTCTGATACCTCCTTTGTCCCACCCCCCACACATGCGGTGACCTCACCCATTGAGACCAGCATGTCCAGAGATACAACCTCTCTTATCATCACCCAGTGCCTGGGCTTGCCTCCGCTGTACCCGCGCCCCACCATACCCCTGTCTGCACATTATGCCCAGAATCTATTCTACCACGCCCATAAATCTGCTCCTTTTATTCTTTGTCCCCAACGCTCTAGGCGACCAGTTTTGATAGCCTTTAGCCGCACCCTCATCCTACTACTCCTCTGTTCCTCGGGTGATGTGGAGGTAAACCCAGGCCCTGCATGTCCCCAGTCACCCTCATTTGTTGACTTCTGTGATCGAAAAAGCCTTGGCCTCATGCATGTCAACATCAGAAGCCTCCTCCCTAAGTTTGCCTTACTCACCGCTTTAGCACACTCTGCCAACCCTGATGTCCTTGCCGTGTCCGAATCCTGGCTTAGGAAGGCCACCAAAAATTCTGGGATTTCCATACCCAACTATAACACTTTCCGTCAAGATAGAACTGCCAAAGGGGGAGGAGTTGCAATCTACTGCAGAGATAGCCTGCAAAGTTCTGTCATACTTTCCAGGTCTATGCCCAAACAGTTCGAACTTCTAATTTTAAAAATTAATCTCTCCAGAAATAAGTCTCTCACTGTTGCCGCCTGCTACCGACCCCCCTCAGCTCCCAGCTGTGCCCTGGACACCATCTGTGAATTGATCGCTCCCCATCTAGCTTCAGAGTTTGTTATGTTAGGTGACCTAAACTGGGATATGCTTAACACCCCGGCAGTCCTACAATCCAAGCTTGATGCCCTCAATCTCACACAAATCATCAAGGAACCCACCAGGTACAACCCTAAATCCGTAAACATGGGCACCCTAATAGACATTATCCTGACCAACCTGCCCTCCAAATACACCTCTGCTGTCTTCAATCAAGATCTCAGCGATCACTGCCTCATTGCCTGTATCCGCCACGGGTCCGCGGTCAAACGACCACCCCTCATCACTGTCAAACGCTCCCTAAAACACTTCTGCGAGCAGGCCTTTCTAATCGACCTGGCCCGGGTACCCTGGAAGGATATTGACCTCATCCCGTCAGTTGAGGATGCCTGGTCATTCTTTAAATGTTACTTCCTCACCATATTAGACAAGCATGCTCCGTTCAAAAAATGCAGAACCAAGAACAGATATAGCCCTTGGTTCACTCCAGACCTGACTGCCCTCGACCAGCACAAAAACATCCTGTGGCGAACTGCAATAGCATCGAAGAGCCCCCGCGATATGCAACTGTTCAGGGAAGTCAGGAACCAATACACGCAGTCAGTCAGGAAAGCAAAGGCCAGCTTTTTCAAGCAGAAATTTGCATCCTGTAGCTCTAACTCCAAAAAGTTCTGGGATACTGTAAAGTCCATGGAGAACAAGAGCACCTCCTCCCAGCTGCCCACTGCACTGAGGCTAGGTAACACGGTCACCACCGATAAATCCGTGATAATCGAAGACTTCAACAAGCATTTCTCAATGGCTGGCCATGCCTTCCTCCTGGCGACTCCAACCTTGGCCAACAGCCCCGCCCCCCCCCGCTGCTACTCGCCCAAGCCTCCCCAGCTTCTCCTTTACCCAAATCCAGATAGCAGATGTTCTGAAAGAGCTGGAAAACCTGGACCCATACAAATCAGCTGGGCTTGACAATCTGGACCCCCTATTTCTGAAACTGTCCGCCGCCATTGTCGCACCCCCTATCACCAGCCTGTTCAACCTCTCCTTCGTATCATCTGAGATCCCCAAGGATTGGAAAGCTGCCGCGGTCATCCCCCTCTTCAAAGGGGGAGACACCCTGGACCCAAACTGTTACAGACCTACAGTGGGGAGAACAAGTATTTGATACACTGCCGATTTTGCAGGTTTTCCTACTTACAAAGCATGTAGAGGTCTGTAATTTTTATCACAGGTACACTTCAACTGTGAGAGACGGAATCTAAAACAAAAATCCAGAAAATCACATTGTATGATTTTTAAGTAATTAATTTGCATTTTATTGCATGACATAAGTATTTGATACATCAGAAAAGCAGAACTTAATATTTGGTACAGAAACCTTTGTTTGCAATTACAGAGATCATATGTTTCCTGTAGTTCTTGACCAGGTTTGCACACACTGCAGCAGGGATTTTGGCCCACTCCTCCATACAGACCTTCTCCAGATCCTTCAGGTTTCGGGGCTGTCGCTGGGCAATACGGACTTTCAGCTCCCTCCAAAGATTTTCTATTGGGTTCAGGTCTGGAGACTGGCTAGGCCACTCCAGGACCTTGAGATGCTTCTTACGGAGCCACTCCTTAGTTGCCCTGGCTGTGTGTTTTGGGTCGTTGTCATGCTGGAAGACCCAGCCACGACCCATCTTCAATGCTCTTACTGAGGGAAGGAGGCTGTTGACCAAGATCTTGCGATACATGGCCCCATCCATCCTCCCCTCAATACGGTGCAGTCATCCTGTCCCCTTTGCAGAAAAGCATCCCCAAAGAATGATGTTTCCACCTCCAAGCTTCACGGTTAGGATGGTGTTCTTGGGGTTGTACTAATCCTTCTTCTTCCTCCAAACACGGCGAGTGGAGTTTAGACCAAAAAGCTCTATTTTTGTCTCATCAGACCACATGACCTTCTCCAATTCCTCCTCTGGATCATCCAGATGGTCATTGGCAAACTTCAGACGGGCCTGGACATGCGCTGGCTTGAGCAGGGGGACCTTGCGTGCGCTGCAGGATTTTAATCCATGACGGCGTAGTGTGTTACTAATGGTTTTCTTTGAGACTGTGGTCCCAGCTCTCTTCAGGTCATTAACCAGGTCCTGCCGTGTAGTTCTGGGCTGATCCCTCACCTTCCTCATGATCATTGATGCCCCACGAGGTGAGATCTTGCATGGAGCCCCAGACCGAGGGTGATTGACCGTCATCTTGAACTTCTTCCATTTTCTAATAATTACGCCAACAGTTGTTGCCTTCTCACCAAGCTGCTTACCTATTGTCCTGTAGCCCATCCCAGCCTTGTGCAGGTCTACAATTTTATCCCTGATGTCCTTACACAGCTCTCTGGTCTTGGCCATTGTGGAGAGGTTGGAGTCTGTTTGATTGAGTGTGTGGACAGGTGTCTTTTATACAGGTAACGAGTTCAAACAGGTGCAGTTAATACAGGTAATGAGTGGAGAACAGGAGGGCTTCTTAAAGAAAAACTAACAGGTCTGTGAGAGCCGGAATTCTTACTGGTTGGTAGGTGATCAAATACTTATGTCATGCAATAAAATGCGAATTAATTACTTAAAAATCATACAATGTGATTTTCTGGATTTTTGTTTTAAATTCCGTCTCTCACAGTTGAAGTGTACCTATGATAAAAATTACAGACCTCTACATGCTTTGTAAGTAGGAAAACCTGCAAAATCGGCAGTGTATCAAATACTTGTTCTCCCCACTGTATATCCATCCTGCCCTGCCTATCTAAGGTCTTCGAAAGCCAAGTCAACAAACAGATCACTGACCATCTCGAATCCCACCGTACCTTCTCCGCTGTGCAATCCGGTTTCCGAGCCGGTCACGGGTGCACCTCAGCCACGCTCAAGGTACTAAACGATATCATAACCGCCATCGATAAAAGACATTACTGTGCAGCCGTCTTCATCGACCTGGCCAAGGCTTTCGACTCTGTCAATCACCATATTCTTATCGGCAGACTCAGTAGCCTCGGTTTTTCTAATGACTGCCTTGCCTGGTTCACCAACTACTTTGCAGACAGAGTTCAGTGTGTCAAATCGGAGGGCATGTTGTCCGGTCCTCTGGCAGTCTCTATGGGGGTACCACAGGGTTCAATTCTCGGGCCGACTCTTTTCTCTGTATACATCAATGATGTTGCTCTTGCTGCGGGCGATTCCCTGATCCACCTCTACGCAGACGACACCATTCTATATACTTCCGGCCCTTCCTTGGACACTGTGCTATCTAACCTCCAAACGAGCTTCAATGCCATACAACACTCCTTCCGTGGCCTCCAACTGCTCTTAAACGCTAGTAAAACCAAATGCATGCTTTTCAACCGTTCGCTGCCTGCACCCGCACGCCCGACTAGCATCACCACCCTGGACGGTTCCGACCTAGAATATGTGGACATCTATAAGTACCTAGGTGTCTGGCTAGACTGCAAACTCTCCTTCCAGACTCATATCAAACATCTCCAATCCAAAATCAAATCAAGAATCGGCTTTCTATTCCGCAACAAAGCCTCCTTCACTCACGCCGCCAAACTTACCCTAGTAAAACTGACTATCCTACCGATCCTCGACTTCGGCGATGTCATCTACAAAATAGCTTCCAATACTCTACTCAGCAAACTGGATGCAGTTTATCACAGTGCCATTCGTTTTGTTACTAAAGCACCTTATACGACCCACCACTGCGACCTGTATGCCCTAGTCGGCTGGCCCTCGCTACATGTTCGTCGTCAGACCCACTAGCTCCAGGTCATCTACAAGGCTATGCTAGGTAAAGTGCCGCCTTATCTCAGTTCACTGGTCACGATGGCTACACCCACCCGCAGCACGCGCTCCAGCAGGTGTATCTCACTGATCATCCCTAAAGCCAAAACCTCATTTGGACGCCTTTCCTTCCAGTTCTCTGCTGCCTGCGACTGGAACGAATTGCAAAAATCTCTGAAGTTGGAGACTTTTATCTCCCTCAACAACTTTAAAAATCTGCTATCCGAGCAGCTAACCGATCGCTGCAGCTGTACATAGTCCATCTGTAAACTACCCACCCAATTTACCTACCTCACCCCCCATACTGCTTTTATTTATTTACTTTTCTGCTCTTTTGCACACCAGTATCTCTTCTTGCACATGATCATCTGATGATTTATCACTCCAGTGTTAATCTGCTAAATTGTAATTATTCGATTTATTGCCTACCTCATGCCTTTTGCACACATTGTATATAGATTCTCTTTTTTTTCTACCATGTTATTGACTTGTTTATTGTTTACTCCATGTGTAACTCTGTGTTGTCTGTTCACACTGCTATGCTTTATCTTGGCCAGGTCGCAGTTGCAAATGAGAACTTGTTCTCAACTAGCCTACCTGGTTAAATAAAGGTGAAATAAAAAATAAAATAAATAAAAATTTGCACTTTTCACACCAAAGAACGCATCTCCTTCCTGAGCGGTATGACGGCTGCGTGGTCCCATGGTGTTTATACTTGCGTGCTATTGTTTGTACAGATGAACGTGGTACCTTCAGGCGTTTGGAAATTGATCCCGAGGATGAACCAGACTTGTGAGGTCTTGGCTGATTTTTCTTTTGATTTTCCCCTGATGTCAAGCAAAGAGGCACTGAGTTTGAAGGTAGGCCTTGAAATACATTCATAGGTACACCTCCAATTGACTCAAATGATGTCAATTAGCCTATCAGAAGCTTCTAAAGTCATGACATAATTTTCTGGAATTTTCCAAGCTGTTTAAAGGCACAGTCAACTTAGTGTATGTAAGCTTCTGACCCACTGGAATTGTGATTCATTGAATTATAAGTGAAATAATCTGTCTGTAAACAATTGTTTGTGTCATGCACAAACTAGATGTTCCAACCCGACTTGCCTAAACTATAGTTTGTTAACAAGACATTTGTGGAGTGGTTGAAAAACTAGTTTTAATGACTCCAACCTAAGTGCGTGTAAACTTCCCACTTCAGCTGTATATATATATATATATATTGCAACATATAAAGTGTTAGTCCCATGTTTCTTGAGCCTAAATAAAAATATTAAAAAATCCATACACAAAAGCTTATTTCTCAATTTTTTTGCACAAATGTGTTTACATCATTGACATTTTCATCTTCAAAGTGGTAGGCATGTTGTGTAAATCAAATAATTACAAACCTCCTAAAAAATCAATTTTAATTCCAGGTTGTAATGCAACAAAATAGGAAAAACGCCAAGGGGGATGAATACTTTTGCAAGGCACTGTATTCCCAGTCATGTGAAATCCATAGATTAGGGCATAATTAATTTATTACAATTGATTGATTTCCTTATTTAAAGTAACTCAGTAAAATCTTTGGAAGTTGCGTTTTATGTTTTTGTTCAGTATATATTGTTGAACATCATATATTCTACTACGTGCATGCCAAAGTTCCAGAGTGGGATTTCTGCTACTTTTAGTATTAACAGAGTGAATGTGAAAATGGATTCAAAATGGTCGCCCTCTGCTGGGTATTTGCAGGATGTGTAATGATACAATTAAAAGGAGGGCTGTGATTGGTTATATTGACTACTATGCTCATAACTTTAGAGTATATTATCTTGAACCATATATAGAAAAATGTGGCAAATCAAAAATGATGTATTTTCAATATTCATTTGTGTATTTTTCTCAATTATCCTTTAAGATATCAACAATCCTTCCTCCATAGGACTATGGATTACATTTTGTGAAAGTCCCAAAAAATCCTGTATTTATTATCTAGTTTGGTGAAGAAGCACCCTGTCTCTAATTGACCTGGCTGTTTGTTTTATTTCCCCGGATGCGATCGGGACAGTGAAAACATCTGTGACTGCATCTCTGCCACCCCTCCCCTCCTCCCCTACACACACACACACACACACGCCACCCTACACACACACACACACACACACACACACACACACACACACACACTCAGATCTATAAACTGTGCTGGTGAAATGTAATTGGCTCTGATTACTTTGCTGTACGGGTGATTCTGAAGTCTGTGTGTGTGGGAGGTGACTAGACAATGGCAACAAATCACTCTTATTTTTAAAAAACTTTTACAATCAAATTATACATTTCATGTATTTTTCCTGTTTAAATGGTTCGGTTTAGCTGGAGTGACCTAATAGGCATGGAAATAGGATAACCTACATCTGGGAAATGCACTAAACCTTGAGACCACTATAGGCTTACTGTGTGACCCTGAGTACTAGGACTATTTGAATAGGAATCTTTCCCTTTGTTCAGTCGTCTTTCTCTCACCTTCCCAACCTTTTCAGTGCCATAAAATCATGTCGGGGGCTGTGTGACCGTCCTTTCATCTGTGTGTGTGTGTGTGTGTGTGTGCTTGCAGAGAGGTACACAAGGCAGCCATAAATAAAAGCCCATTTCAATGTAGCCTTTCAGGAGAGGGAGGATAAAGTAGAGACCAGCTAGAAACTACACAGGACTGGAGTATAGCCTAAATACTGTATCATCCTTCGAGTAGTGTAAATAAATACGTAGGAGTGTGTGGATCGCTCTCCATTACCTTCACACTAGCCATTTAGCCGTAGCCGCCTGTTTTCCCATGTTAGAAAATGGGAGTTAGCATAACGTCGCTAGCGCTGTAGCTAGCCCGCTCCCTAGAGCCGCCGTGTGTGAGGCAGGCAGGGGATTTACTGTGTTGTAGGGCTGGTAGTTGCCAGGGACCTCGCGATACGATATTATCACCATATTCAATATGTATTGAGATTCTCACGATTTATATATGTATTGCAATTTGATGTTCCAAACATATTATAGAATAGAGAGTGGAGGGGTGGATGGATGGATGGAGGGAGGGAGAATAGAGAGTGGAGGAGGGGTGGGTGGATGGAGGGAGGGAGAATAGAGAGAGGAGGAGTGGATGGACAGGGGGAGGTGGGGAAGTGAGAAGAGGGAAATATGTATGGGATATGTATTTGCATTAAATATGTATAAAGGCGTTATAAGTCCGTATGGACAGGGTTGTGAGTGAGGTAATGACAAGGTAAGGAATGAAGTTTCAGTTTATTATTAACGACAGAGAGGGAGACAGAGAGGATAAAAGGGAATTTGATTGAGAGAAAGAGAACAGGCGAGTGTTTTTGAGTGATTGAAGGAAGGAGTAGGTTTCTAACATATAATTGCCAGTTATTCATGTAGGGCTGTGATGGTCATGGGATTTTGGATGACGGTAATTGGCCACAGTAAAAACAAATAAATAAACAAGCCCACTTTCTCATCTCCGCTCCTGACTGCATGTGCTGCCATAGAAATAGAATGAATAGAACGGTCATCCCCATTCAAGTCAAAGACGGCATAATGGCTGGACTGGCGGCCATTGTGAGTGTACCCTTTAGGAGCAAACCAGGAAGTAAAGTATGTGCTGTGATTTGTTGATTCAACTTAATTTGAGAGCGAGGGAGAGACTTGACTTTGATATGCACAAAAAGCTTATTTCTCTCAATTGGTGCACAAATTTGTTTATATCCCTGTCAGTGAGCATTTCTCCTTTGCCAAGATAATCCATCCACCAGACAGGTGTGGCATATCAAAAAGCTGATTAAACAGCATGATCATTACACAGGTGCAACTTGTGCTGGGGACAACTACTCTGAAATGTGTAGTTTTGTCACACAATGCCACAGATGTGAGGGAGCATGTAATTGGCATGCTGACTGCAGGAATGTCCACCAGAGCTGTTGCCAGAGAATTGAATGTTAATTTCTCTACCATAAGCCGCCTGAAGTCGTTTTAGAGTATTTGGAAGTACGTCCAACTGGCCTCAACTGCATAACACATGTAGGTCGTAGCTAGATGTTGTATACTTAAACAATAAGGCCAGAGGGGGTGTGGTATATGGCCAATATACCACGGCTTAGGGCTGTTCTTACGCGTAACGCGGAGTGCCTGGATACAGCCCTTAGGCGTGGTATATTGGCCATATACCACACCCCCGAGGTGTCTTATTGCTATTGTAAACTGGTTACCAATGTAATTAGATCAGTAAAAATAAATGTTTTGTCATACCTGTGGTATATGGTCTGATATACCACGGCTGTCAGCCATTCAGGGCTCGAACCTCCCAGTTTATAATACTGTATGTATCCCCAGTATATAGAAAGAACTAGAGATGGGGAGATGACTGTATGATGTGTTGGCTACACTATTTCATTCCACTTCAAAAATATATTCACCCAATATAATATAATCACATCACGTTATTTAGACAAAGCAGTTTAACATAATGTCCCACATCTACATACACTATGCGTAAATGATCTATGTCATGTGTGCGTTTTCAGATTCACTGCTAATTCATAGCCTAGGACACCCCAAGCCCCAAACCGCACACCCACAATCTACCCCGACAAATAGATTGGATGGATCCAAGCTCATAATAAGAGGCAGATTTTTCACACCGTTCCCTAGCTTAGCCTGCCTTAGTGGTGTGTTAGCGACCACAGGACAGGTAGTCTAATCTGGCATGGTTAAAGGAGATATATGCGGAGACAAAGCTCGCTCCTATTTCTCCTTTTAGTGGAGCTGAGTGCTCTATTGATCTCTATTGACTGAGCACGGGCCGGGTCATGTGGACTTGCAATTTGTGTTTCAGCAGAGGTTCCACAGTGTGTGTGTGTGATGTGTAATGAGTGTGTGAGGAAGAAAGAGAGTGTGTGTTTGTCTTTATGTAGCTAATGTATCATAAGAAGATCTAAGTATTCAGACATTCATATGTTACAATGTGAATAGCTACCTAGCGTGTCATTAGGTTAGTAGGTATAACCACAAGTCATGTAGCTTTCATCAGGGCTGTTCATTATGTTATAGTTGTTGTTATGACTTATTATAAGCAGTTAGAACAACAATTGGTCTCCATTTGGGATTTTCCTGTCTGTGTCCTATAGTGTTTCCAGGGCTGACCTCCAGAGTGTCTGTGTCCTATAGTGTTTCCAGGGCTGACCTCCAGAGTGTCTGTGTCTTATAGTGTTTCCAGGGCTGACCTCCAGAGTGTCTGTGTCCTATAGTGTTTCCAGGGCTGACCTCCAGAGTGTCTGTGTCCTATAGTGTTTCCAGGGCTGACCTCCCAGAGTGTCTGGGTCTTAGTGTTTCCAGGGCTGACCTCCAGAGTGTCTGTGTCCTATAGTGTTTCCAGGGCTGACCTCCAGAGTGTCTGTGTCTTATAGTGTTTCCAGGGCTGACCTCCAGAGTGTCTGTGTCCTATAGTGTTTCCAGGGCTGACCTCCAGAGTGTCTGTGTCCTATAGTGTTTCCAGGGCTGACCTCCCAGAGTGTCTGGGTCTTAGTGTTTCCAGGGCTGACCTCCAGAGTGTCTGTGTCCTATAGTGTTTCCAGGGCTGACCTCCAGAGTGTCTGTGTCTTATAGTGTTTCCAGGGCTGACCTCCAGAGTATCTGTGTCCTATAGTGTTTCCAGGGCTGACCTCCAGAGTGTCTGTGTCCTATAGTGTTTCCAGGGCTGACCTCCAGAGTGTCTGTGTCTTATAGTGTTTCCAGGGCTGACCTCCAGAGTATCTGTGTCCTATAGTGTTTCCAGGGCTGACCTCCAGAGTGTCTGTGTCCTATAGTGTTTCCAGGGCTGACCTCCAGAGTGTCTGTGTCTTAGTGTTTCCAGGGCTGACCTCCGGAGTGTCTGGGTCTTAGTGTTTCCAGGGCTGACCTCCAGAGTGTCTGGGTCTTAGTGTTTCCAGGGCTGACCTCCAGAGTGTCTGTGTCCTATAGTGTTTCCAGGGCTGACCTCCAGAGTGTCTGTGTCTTAGTGTTTCCAGGGCTTACCTCCAGAGTGTCTGTGTCCTATAGTGTTTCCAGGGCTGACCTCCAGAGTGTCTGTGTCTTATAGTGTTTCCAGGGCTGACCTCCAGAGTGTCTGTGTCTTAGTGTTTCCAGGGCTGACCTCCAGAGTGTCTGTGTCTTAGTGTTTCCAGGGCTGACCTCCAGAGTGTCTGTGTCTTAGTGTTTCCAGGGCTGACCTCCAGAGTGTCTGTGTCCTATAGTGTTTCCAGGGCTGACCTCCAGAGTGTCTGTGTCCTATAGTGTTTCCAGGGCTGACCTCCAGAGTGTCTGTGTCTTAGTGTTTCCAGGGCTTACCTCCAGAGTGTCTGTGTCCTATAGTGTTTCCAGGGCTGACCTCCAGAGTGTCTGTGTCCTATAGTGTTTCCAGGGCTGACCTCCAGAGTGTCTGTGTCTTAGTGTTTCCAGGGCTTACCTCCAGAGTGTCTGTGTCCTATAGTGTTTCCAGGGCTGACCTCCAGAGTGTCTGTGTCTTATAGTGTTTCCAGGGCTGACCTCCAGAGTGTCTGTGTCTTAGTGTTTCCAGGGCTTACCTCCAGAGTGTCTGTGTCCTATAGTGTTTCCAGGGCTGACCTCCAGAGTGTCTGTGTCCTATAGTGTTTCCAGGGCTGACCTCCGGAGTGTCTGGGTCTTAGTGTTTCCAGGGCTGACCTCCAGAGTGTCTGTGTCCTATAGTGTTTCCAGGGCTGACCTCCAGAGTGTCTGTGTCCTATAGTGTTTCCAGGGCTGACCTCCAGAGTGTCTGTGTCCTATAGTGTTTCCAGGGCTGACCTCCGGAGTGTCTGGGTCTTAGTGTTTCCAGGGCTGACCTCCAGAGTGTCTGTGTCCTATAGTGTTTCCAGGGCTGACCTCCAGAGTGTCTGTGTCTTAGTGTTTCCAGGGCTGACCTCCAGAGTGTCTGGGTCTTAGTGTTTCCAGGGCTGACCTCCAGAGTGTCTGTGTCCTGTAGTGTTCCCAGGGCTGACCTCCAGAGTGTCTGTGTCTTAGTGTTTCCTTGTGCGGTAATGCAATATTTATATGCTGAAAAGCCATCCTGCCACACCACACACACACACACACACACACACACACACACACACACACACACACACACACACACACAGTGGATATATGGGAGACAGGTTAAAGGAAGTCACGCTATCCTATTTTTTTCCCCCTCTGTTTTTGTAACGTTGTGTGAATCTTCAGCCGCCCCACTGTCTTTCCCTGTCTTCTCCTTTATCAGCCCCCGGAAAATATTGTTTTTCCTGTCGCGGCTGTGAAGGTGGATGTGGTCGTTAAGAATTACATTTCACTAGGAACAGGCTTCATTATCTTTTGTATGTGTGTCTCCACGTGCGTGGGCGCATGAGAGAGAGGCTTTGAACACTCACCCCAATTTGTAGCCACACGCTCACACAAACACACACACATACCTCCTCCCTCCGCTCTGTTTCCGTGCTAGGCAGTTTGCCATGGCAGAGAGAGGTCAGACAACATGTGATTCTGCAGTGGTGGTGTGGAATGCATTCAGCCCCAGTCCCCAGGCTCTGAATGACAACCAGCCAGCCCAGCCAGCCAGGCCAGCCCAGCCAGCCAGCCAGCCAGGCAGGCAGCCACAGGTCTACAACACCATGAACCATACATATGTTCATCTGCTGGACTAAATGGTTGCACTACTTACAATTTCACTACTGTTTTCAGAACCACTTAATTATATGCCTTTCAGTTTCAGTGAGGAAAGTCAGTTAGTGTTTGGTCATTTGCCCAGTTCTGTTTGGTTTTTGTTTGTTAGTGCACTGAACCAGACTAATAGTAATTGATGGATTTTGCTCACTGTTTCCTTCCTACCTCAGATATCCCAAACCGTCACATCAAATGAGTTGTCTTTGATGTTTAAAAAGCTCAGTCTTAGAATGCTGAAGACTATTATACACAATAAAAGAGAAGAAATTGAATTCCGAGATAGATTATGGATTTGGATGTTCAACAGGTTCAAAGAAACTAATTAGGTACACTGACAGTCAGTACATTTGTCGCCTTTGATTCTGAGTATAGTCCAATTCTGATTGAAGCTGAACTGTCACTTTGTCATTCTACTTGACTGGTAACATAATACAATGATAAAAGCAATTCAGACATTTTGATTAATCTTACCAAAGTTTCATATCTTCAGTTCTTTTATCCTTTATACTCATCCCTGTAAGTATTTTAGTCCACTGTTTACTCAGTTGTTGAAGAAATGCCTGGACTAATAGCTATCTGAGTATTAAATTAGGATATCATTGTTAGAAAAATCTAACACCTCCATTTCATTTAACACCACAATCTCAATGCCTTCCCAGAAATCAATGTTCCTCTTCTCTCTAATAAGCTTCAAAGAAGCAAAGAGACAGTTGCCATAGTTTTCAGTCTCCACGTCTGGTGTTCACAATGGATGCCCCAAAAATGGCTCCCTGTGAGGCCTAGGTCTTTGCCAGTTTTCTGCTTGGAGTTGGGAAAGGAATGGTCCCTGACCCAGTCCAGAAACAACCCTTAGCCTCCACCAACTAGACACGTACTGTACATCTGAAAATAATTGGATAGATATAAGCAATATGATAGTCGGG
The DNA here is from genome assembly GCF_045679555.1 of Salvelinus alpinus. Classification (NCBI taxonomy): domain Eukaryota; kingdom Metazoa; phylum Chordata; class Actinopteri; order Salmoniformes; family Salmonidae; genus Salvelinus; species Salvelinus alpinus. The sequence continues at coordinate 16,117,411 of NC_092090.1, forward strand.
TCCACCTTGCCCTCTGATAAACTAAGTGCAATTTCCGCTATATAGCTAACACCCATCCAATCTTCTCAGATCATACACAACTGCCTAATGCCTCTGTTAGGGGCTGTTTCTAGACTTGGCCTAATGCCTCTGTTAGGGGCTGTTTCTAGACTTGGCCTAATGTCTCTGTTAAAGGCTGTTTCTAGACTTGGCCTAATGCCTCTGCTAGGGGCTGTTTCTAGACTTGGCCTAATGCCTCTGTTATGGGCTCTTTCTAGACTTGGCCAAATTGTGGTGTAGTCGGCAGGTGTTTGGCAAGGTCTGGAGGACGGCCATCTTGCTTGCTGGGACAGTGGAGGAATAAGGTAGGTATGCTTATGTGGAGGTGCTGCCATTGCAGAATGAAGTCTGTTGGAATGATAAAAAATAGCCGCCATGTCTGGAGCTTTTTGAGCTGGTTTATTGTGTTCACTGTGAGGCTGGTCCCGTCACCCAGGCTGGTCCCGTCACCCAGGCTGGTCCCGTCACCCAGGCTAGTCCCGTCACCCAGGCTGGTCCCGTCACCCAGGCTGGTCCCGTCACCCAGGCTGGTCCCGTCACCCAGGCTGGTCCCGTCACCCAGGCTGGTCCCGTCACCCAGGCTGCTGCTTGTCACAGGATCAGGCCCCCAGTCTTACATCTGTCTGACATTTAGCTCCTTTGTTTGTGTCAGCGTTCCATGGGTTCGTCACGACATCATTTCAGCTCAGAGGACAGGGCTAGACAGGCTGTGTGTGTACACGTGAGGTGTGTGTGTGTTTTGGCACGTGGCGCGCGCGCGCACGTGTTTCTGTATATATAATGTCCATGTGTGTGTGTGTAATGGAGCAGGAGGCATCACCTTGTCAGACCTCCAGCTAAGCAGCATCACCGCTACAGGCATCTGTCTTCATGACTGAGAGAACGAGGGAGGGAGGGAGGGAGCTGTACCGCTGCTGCAGGGTCAAGAGATTACAAACTCAATTGTGCTCCTCAGGCGAAGGTTTGTCTGCTCAGCAACTTCCTCCCGGTGACAGATGAGAGCGAGGGAGGCAAAAGGAGGAGAGGATGCCCCGCTGCCTCGTCCTCCTCCAGTCATCCTCCTCTCTTGCCCTGTGTGTGTCACATTCTGAGGCTTGATGACCAGACAGCTTCTTCTGTACCACCTCCACTCCAACACAGCTTCTCCTGTACCACCTCCACTCCAACACAGCTTCTCCTGTACCACCTCTACTCCAACAACAGCTTCTCCTGTACCACCTCCACTCCAACACAGCCTCTCCTGTACCACCTCCACTCCAACACAGCTTCTCCTGTACCACCTCCACTCCAACACAGCTTCTCCTGTACCACCTCCACTCCAACACAGCTTCTCCTGTACCACCTCTACTCCAACACAGCTTCTCCTGTACCACCTCTACTCCAACACAGCTTCTCCTGTACCACCTCTACTCCAACAACAGCTTCTCCTGTACCACCTCCACTCCAACACAGCCTCTCCTGTACCACCTCCACTCCAACACAGCTTCTCCTGTACCACCTCCACTCCAACACAGCTTCTCCTGTACCACCTCTACTCCAACACAGCTTCTCCTGTACCACCTCTACTCCAACAACAGCTTCTCCTGTACCACCTCCACTCCAACACAGCTTCTCCTGTACCACCTCCACTCCAACACAGCCTCTCCTGTACCACCTCCACTCCAACACAGCTTCTCCTGTACCACCTCCACTCCAACACAGCTTCTCCTGTACCACCTCCACTCCAA
>NC_092090.1:16119276-16189604 GCF_045679555.1 Salvelinus alpinus
CTTGGATTTTGCTCTGACATGCACTGTCAACTGTGGGACCTTATATAGACAGGTGTCTGCCTTTACAAATCATGTCCAATCAATTACGTTTATCACAGGTGGACTCCAATCAAGTTGTAGAAACATTCCAAGGATGATCAATGGAAACAGGATGCACCCGAGTTCAACTTCGAGTCTCAGAGCAAAGGGTCTGAATTCTTATGTAAATAAGCAATTTCTTTTCTTTTTTTCTTAAAAAAAAAAAAACATCAAACATTTCTAACCTATTTTCGCTTTGTCATTATGGGGTATGGTGTGTAGATTGCCAAGGATAAGTATTTATTTAATCTATTTTAGAGTAGGGCTGTAACGTAACAAAATGTGGAAATTGTCAAGGGGTCTAAATACTTTCCTAAGGCACTGTAGGTGGTATATATCCCTCACTGCCTTTTTTCACTTATCTAACACAATTGTATAAGTGAACGAGTTTCTACAATGTCTTCAGCCATTCAATGACGTCAGACCTGTAATTCATTTGTGATTGGAAGGATGCATTTGTTTACAAACCAAGCTGGTGTATACAGCATCTCTTCCTCATGCTGATGATAGCCAGGCAAGCACATAGCTGTCTTAGTCTCTTTGCTGTATAAAGTATTCATTGTCCTGTGTTGGAGTCATGCAATATGCACAGCCTCTTAAGGCTCTGAACTCATCAGTGAACTGGGTCACGTCAGACACACACGGTTAGTGCTATTCAGTATCCTTGGGACGTCACTACCTGAAAGCTTAAGCCTTACCTATCCCTAACCTTAACCGTTAACCATTTTAAATGTCAACGTCAATGTGGTGACATCAGTGTGACGTCCCAAGGATCCTGGCTAGCATGGCCCACACACGTGGCTCGGCTCTCGTCTCCTTAACTCCTCAGTTAATAGAGAAAAACACTGGAACAAAATGGCCGCCTTTGATTCGGAGGGAGACGGCTGTGTTTGGATTTACGTAACAAGGCAATGAATGTTTGACAGCCAAAGCGGAGGAAAATGTAAGCGATTGTCTTGCGGAACGGTCGCTGGTTATTTATACTGCCCGGGAAGATGATTCCTCCCCCTTTTCCTGGTAATGTGAGCCCTGACCTCCCACAGAGCGCCATTTGGTGTTTACTACCAACCCAGAGGTTCTGAGGTACAGTACTGCCACCTTCCCAGCGACAGATTTATTTTCTCATACCATTGCTTTACAGCTTCTGTAAATTCTTCCCCAGCCGAGTCTCTCTGACACTTTGTGAACAGCCACAAAATGGATGAAAACATGAGTCTCTGCTGCTTGTGATTGTGTGAATCAGTCGGGCCTTTAATCCTCGGGCCTTTAAAGAACTCACCGTTGAGAGACTGGCTGAGTCATTGTAACAGAGGAATGATTGTGAACCTGATTGAAAATTCTCAGCAATGTCCTAAAACCTTGAATAAGTGAATTAATGACCTCTTATACTGCAGTATGGCCTCAAGGGAGCATGGCTGGGATTGGCTACGGACCATAGAATTAAAGAAACAATAGACTATGGATGCCTAGATGCGATTTTTAAATACCAAGGCAAATATCCCTGCAGTATGTACAAATTTACACGTGACATGACACACACCATAGCCCACACATGGCATATTTTCTGCATTATCAGCATTTTGTGAATGATGCTGCGTCTTCAATATCACTCAGTCTGGCACAGAGAAACGTCTGATCGATCGCATGTCTTCACACTGTTCTAAGTCTTCATATTGGGTAGGGTGTTGACAATATCCCCCGCAGTGACCAGGGTCATCCTATCAAATCACGGCTTGATGCTCTGAAACGGCGGGCTCTGTATGCCCCGTGGAATTGATCAAGCGTCCGGCCAATAAGAATGTGATTGTTCTGTTGGTGTGTTCAGCCAGTGTGTGAGAGTGTACCTGAGAGAAGGGGCATGCTATGGGGTGGTAGCACCAGTACGTTTGTCACAAGTCACTTAAACGAGGCTACATTAGGGGTCTTGATTTCAATGGCACGTTTCCTGTAAAAACGTGTTTATTTTATTTATTATTTTAAGGTGAATTATAAAGGAACTGACTCTCCCAAAATGTTCATCTGTGTTCCAGTGCCTCGGGCATTTCTCTCCCTGCCCCGTCCACACCACTGTTACAAACACGGGCCAGCTATTGCTCTTGGATGATTGGCATTGACAGGACCGGACAGGGAGAAGGATAGAACACCAGGTAGAAAACCAGTCCTGCTGAAACTCAATAGCCGTGTATGAGGTACAAACTTCCAATCCGTGGGCAATTCCAACCCCCCCCCCCCCCCAATTCGGGAAAGAAACTTGATCTTAACGGGCCTGGAAAAACAGGCATGACTAACTCTCCAGGAATGTCTCCTGGTCAAAAGGAGAACGCCAGCTATTTTCTGCCGTAAAGAGACTAATTCTGTTGAATTTCGTTGGAGAGATCCCTAAAGCTTTTCTGTATGTGTGTATGTGTGCTTCTAAAATTCCTAATTCTGTTGAATCGAGTATACGAAATCCCTAAAGCCTTCTGCATATTCCGTTAAGCTCTCTTTACTGATTCTAGACCTGCTTTTAATTAAAATGGTAGGAGCCACATTGTGTGATGCTCAGTTTGCTCAGAGGTGGGGAGATCCTCTGTCTTTTCACGGGTATCGTCCTTAAACCAGACATTGTGCTGTTTCACTAATCTCCAGAATGATGATTACTTTTACTACCAACAAATGCAGGTAATGTAGGTTTTTAAATCAGTGAATGATGCAAGATTAAGCAGATTTCTTAGTCATCTTCCCCGGTAGTTTGACTTGAGCTCCAAAAATGACATTTGTTAAGTATGTCGTTTGCAGTCTGAGTGGAATAGGTTATTTTAATTGCAGCTCTGTACACCACAGATAGTCCTACAGACCGACGATAACGGGGAAGCTGCCCTGCATTTGCACTGCATATCAAACACTTAAAACTCTCTATTGCTCTGAGTTGATATGGGCCCATCTCATCACTCAGTGTTAATAAGAGTAAAGATGGTCGGCGCAGCAGCGCCTCGTGATAGATACCGTCTGGCAGGCGGCTGGAACATGAGGAGCCACCCTGTCGATTAAATGGGACAATTGGGATTAATTTAGTGTTAGCTTTAGAATCTCCCTTCTATCTCACACACACACACACACACACACACTACCACAAATTGATGAACTCACCTCCGGTCCACTGTAGATCTGATGTGGCAACAGGAAAGGGAGGCCATCACTGTGGCAACAGGAAAGGGAGGCCATCACTGTGGCAACAGGAAAGGGAGGCCATCACTGTGGCAACAGGAAAGGGAGGCCATCACTGTGGCAACAGGAAAGGGAGGCCATCACTGTAGCTCCAGGGCCTAAATACAAAGTGAAGAGCATGGAGAAGGTGCTCAGGGCACTGGTCATCCAGGCAGCCAGCCAGTCATCCAGCAAGCCAGGCTGGTAGAGAAGGTACACTCCCACCTGTGTGTGAGGTTGGGTATTGTGATAGTGTCTCCTTTCGTTTCCATTAAATGGACAATATAGTACAGGTTCTGTTCTTTCCCTCCCTCTGTTGACGTTCAGTCCTAACTAACCCCAGTTTCCTCCCTATTTTCCAACATAGCTATTTAATGACGTCCCTGGGGTCCTCAGGCAGCTGTGAGGCCTGGGGCAGCCATGTATATGCCAGGCTATATGCATCCCACATCTGGAGGCAGATCACCTTTCGGGCATTGTTTTCAAGGTTGTCTTTGACGTATCATGTCCTGTACCTAACACAGTGCTGCATTTACAGATCAGAATCTACCCGAGAGGCAGACATATAGGACGGATTCTCTGTCACTGCAGCCACATCAACTCAGAGGCCTTTGAGGTTTTATGTGAACTTTTTCTGTTAGAGTGAATGTGTAGTGGAGAAATCTGCAGTGTTTGACTTTGTCTGTCTTATACAGTATTACAGAGAGCATAGAAACCAGGCTGTTGTGTGTATGTATGACGACACCACTATGGAGGTGTTTGTTTGTTGCTGCTGCTGCATCTCCCACACACCAACAGTTAGAAGAGATGTGGTGCTGAGTGGAGACGGGGTCTCAGCGGTGGACGGGGGTCTCAGCTCTCAGCCTTCTCTGAAGTGGGATATATTCCAGAGCTGTCACTCTCTCACCACCCTCACCCCAACCCCCTGAGAGGGGAGCCCAAAGCCTGTAGTGACACACACGCACGCACACACACAGCTTCAACACTTCTTCCTGTCTGCGGACACACAGCTTCAACCAAGCCAGAACAAACAACAACCACTGACTCCGCATCGCCAGGGAAACAGCCCGGCCAACCAAAACATTCACACAGACCACCATCACATTAACAGGCCTCACATTGAATTCTTCCCCCATTTTGTGTGTGTGTGTGTGTGTGTGTGTGTGTGTGGGTGTGTGTGTGTGTGTGTGTGTGTGTGTGTGTGAAGTGGCCCAATGTTTTTAAAGACCAGATCGTCTAACTTCTATATTATAGTATACTTGCACCGTGTTTCCATTTCGGTCAGGCTTTCTTTCCAAATGAAATGTTGTCGCCGTGTCGTTTCTCGACATACGCCGCTCGGCATAGACCGAGGTTTCAGATCAATGGCTTTAAACGCGGGAAATAATTATCACAGATGAAAGTAGGGAGAGGAACACAAACAGCCTGTGGATTCAGCTTTTTAATTAGTGTTGCGAAATATTTTCTCACTACGGCAAATTAGCCTCCCTGGGTTCTGGAGCGTTCTGTCAGGGATGATAGACGCATTACTTTACACCAACGTGGATCACAGCCAGGAGTAGTTCAGGCTGGGGTTATTACCTCTTACAGATGGATTAGGAATGGATCGGATTTGGAAAAATTGATTTCTGTCCCACTGTTAGGTAATAATTGCAAATCTTGAGATCAGGCCCACTCGTAAACAGATACGTAGGCATATTTCCTGATGAAACACATGAAACTGGTTGTACAGCTGTGTAGCTGTAGGCAGTAGCATACTGGCAGAACTCAAGCCTCTTTTGATCTGTCTCCTCGTGCTCTCCTCCTCTTTTGCTCTCCTCTCAACTCAAACATGCTTATGTGTCATCAAAGCAACAGCAGAACAGAAATGAAAAACATGAACTTTTAACACCAACCTTCCTCCCTCTTCCTCCCCAGGTATGCCCCGGTTCTCCAGCCAGCCGGCAGCAGCCAGCATACGCCTGGGAGACAGCCAGGTTCTGGCGTGCGACGTCAACCCAGACCTGGTGCCTTTAGCCCGGTGGGAGCGTGAGCGTGAGCCCCTGGAGCTGAGCTCTAGGCTGGTGCAGCTACCCAACGGAGCCCTGGTGGTGAGCAACGCTTCGGAGGCCGACGCTGGGCTCTACCGCTGCATGGTGGAGAACGCTGGGCCCGCCAAGACCAGTGAAGAGGCCCAGCTCACAATACTGCCAGGTAATACTATAGATACAATATAACAAGGACCGATCTAGACGTCTAGTGTGTGCAATAACCTTTCTTCAGCATCTCTGCTTTGGCAGAGGAAAGAAAAGGTACAGTAGTTGTATAATTAAGCAATAAGGCCTGAGAGGATGTGGTATGTGACCAATATTCCACGGCTAAGGGCTGTTCTTATGCAAGACGCAACGTGGAGTGCCTGGACACAGCCATTAGCCATGGTATATTGGCCATATACCACAAACCCCCAAGGTGCCTTATTGCTATTATAAACTGGTTACCAAAGTCAAAAAAAAAAAAAATATCATGGTATACGATCTGATTTGGCTTTCAGCCAATCAGCGTTCAGAGTTCTAACCACCCAGTTTAGAATTAATAACAGTATTTACAGCATTCAATCGTTGGAATTGTAAGAGTTGTTGCCCTGTGCCTTTCTCTGCTGTTGTCATTCTAATGGAATCCAGAAAGAATAAAACCCTGTCCTCAAACGTTTACATCAAAAGGTTCAAAGTTCTGGGCAAAGACACAAAACATCCACATCAAATTAGATATTTTTCTTGATCAAATAACATGGAAAATAACCCCTCTTTGTGCAGTATTAATTTACCATCTTTACAAACCACTTAATGTACATTACTGTGTTGTATATAGGCAGGTCATCTAGGTTTGTACCTGTAGACTTTCTATCACCATGAAGAAAAACAATGTACACTACAGTAATTGAGTACTTTGAGACATCAGGTGGTTTGTGATGAGATGTGATGTGGCTCATCTGGTACGGCATGGTGCTTGCAATGCTATGGTTGTGGGTTGGATTCCCACAGGGATCGGTACCAAAAAGTATAAAAATGTATGTGCTCACTACTGTTAGTTGCTGTGGATAAGAGCGTCTGCTAACATGGAAAAGGAAGGCATCGACCGTTTCAGTTTTCACATAGAAATAATTTGGATTTGCAAAGTTTTTCAAGAAACTGGAAAACGTATCAAGCAAGTATTTTTATATTCCACAAGTATTATCATATTAACTGTTATCAGACTAAAGTTACAAATGCTGGTAAACACTCAAATACATTTAGTTTTTTCAACAAACAAAAAAATATCACAGAATTAGTGCAGTGGACCTTTACTAGTCCTGTATTAGCGCCCCGATTCTAGACATCTTCAGCTCGCAGCACCCCCCCACGCCGAAACTACTTCCCGCTGCTATGGCTGTAGACTACTATTGGCCGATACTCGGAGCAGACCCCTCGTGGTCAGACATTACTGCCAGTTGAACACTGAGAGACTTGTACATGGTGTACCACTCCTCCACTCAAGTAATTTACCTCCAGCATGAACACATTTGACCCGGCCTCATGGAGAGAGAGACTATCCTCTGTGTACAACGTAGAACACTAAATAATGCATGCAGAGCAGAATTAGGCCGATACCCGCTAATTATCAAAATCCAGAAAAGAGACGTTGAATTCTACAACCACCTAAAAGGAAGCGATTCCCAAACCTTCCATAACAAAGCCATCACCTACAGAGAGATGAACCTGGAGAAAAGTTGCCTAAGCAAGCTGGTCCTGGGGCTCTGTTCACAAACACACCCCACAGAGCCCCAGGACAGCAACACAATTAGACCCAACCAAATCATGAGAAAACAAAAAGGTAATTACTTGACACATTGGAAAGAAGTAACAAAAAAGTAGGACAAACTAGAATGCTATTTGGCCCTAAACAGAGAGTACACAGTGGCAGAATACATGACCACTGTGACTGACCCAAACGTAATAAGGAAAGCTTTGACTATGTACAGACTCAGTGAGCATAGCCTTGCTATTGAGAAAGGCCGCCGTAGGCAGACCTGGCTATGTGCTCACTGCCTTACAAAATGAGGTGGAAACTGAGCTCCACTTCCTAACCTCCTGCCCAATGTATGACCATATTAGAGACACATATTTCCCTCAGATTACACAGATTCACAAAGAATTCAAAAACAAAACCGATTTTGATATCCTCCCATATCCTCCCGGGTGAAATACCACAGTGTGCCATCACAGCAGCAAGATTTGTGACCTGTTGACACAAGATTTTTATTAAATGTTTTTATTTTACCTTTATTTAACTAGGCAAGTCAGTTAAGAACAAATTCTTATTTACAATGACGGCCTACCCCAGCAAAACCCGGATGACGTTGGGCCAATTGTGCTTCACCCTATGGGACTTCCAATCACGGCTGGATGTGATGCAGCCTGGATTTGAACCAGGTACTGCAGTGACGCCTATTGCATTGCGATGCAGTATCTTAGACCACTGCGCCACTCGTGAGCACAAAAGGTCAACCAGTGAAGAACAAACACTGTTGTAAATACAACCCTTATTTATTTTCCCTTTTGTACTTTAACCATTTGTACATCGTTACAACACTGTATATATACATATGACATTTGTAATGTCTTTATTATTTTGGAACTTCTGTGAGTGTAATGTTTACGGTTCATTTTTTGTTTATTCCACTTTAGTTTATTCCAGCCCTTTGAATTGAGAGACGCACGCACACACGGAGAGAGAGCACCCAGTGGGCTTATCAGAGGGAACTGTAACTCAATCTCCACTCAAAGGGGGCTGAATTCCATTGTGTCACAGCTTCAACCGCCAGAACTTTTATTTAGTGGAGTTGTTCAGGGCTGGGGTCTGTCAGGCAACGCAGAGAAGATATTAGAGGTGGTAATCAGACTTCAACGCGTCCCAGCTGCTGTATTTTTCTATGTCTCTCAGTATGTGTGGCTGAGAGTGTATTCAAAACACACTACCACAAGCACACATACACACAAGATGTTTTGCATCATAGAAGCAACAAGGCGTTTCAGGAGTTCTTTGGTGGTACCATACATGGACTGAAACAGTTGACTGAGAGAACAATGGGGGGGTCCGTTGCATTTCAATTGAGTTAACTTCAAAAATCCGCATCGAAAATTAATGCAATTGTTTTCAATTCTTTGAAGGGAATTTCAACTAATTTCTTGAATTGACTGAAAAGGTCTTAAAATAATTAAGAGGTTAATCACACCTTCAGAGTCACTGTCTTTTCGCCATCTCAAGGGGTTAACTTTGGGCAAAGCAGTTCAGCCAGTTGGGCGACCTGAGTGGTCATCAGAGGTGTTGGTCATTTTACTGATCAGATCTCAGGATGGGAGTCTTTTGAAGTGAGGAATGATGACACACGTTAACCAGAGGTCGACCCTGCTCTTTGTTTGGACAGAAACCGGAGAGGAGAGAGAACTGGAGTTCCTGGTAGAGCCACTTCCTGTGACCAAAGTGGTGGGGGCCAGCTTGCTGCTGCCGTGTGTGGTGACGGGTTACCCAGCGCCCTACGTCCGATGGATGGTGGGAGACAAGCTTGTCGAGGAGAGGTGAGTTGGACCCGAAAGCCCTATTTTTAGAGAGAATTTTAAATGTGTATTCCTTGCAAACCCATTTCTTCCAACTCAACAGTATAAATCAAACAGCTCAAATGGCTGTCCAACTGGAAATACTTTTTTCATCTCCTCATTGCCATAAGTTACTTTGTTTATATCCATCCATGTTAGCACAGAAATCAAGTTGTGTTCATTTGTAGTGTTTGAATCATGTTGATGATTGAATCAGTCATTAAACATGTCCGTAAGGTAGTGTGACTGTGTTCCTCTAGCCCTCAGACGTTCCTAGTCACACTCCTATAGCAGTACCAGCTTCCTTTGTGCCTTGTGCCCAAAGTGCAAACACTTAAAGAGCTGGCGCCTGTTCCCCGAGGTGTTAACGCCACTGGGCCTGAGTGTCTGAGCGCGCCACCGACGGGGCCAAAAACACTGCCACTCCAGCAGGGAGACAACAAGGACGGGGCTGCCAGCCGTGTCAGGGAGTTCACAAATCAAAACCCCGGGAGAGTGTCACACTCTTAGCACTCCCCTGGGAGAGCTGTGGATCAAGCCAATCCCTTGGGAGAGCTGTGGCTCAAGCCAAACCCCTGGGAGAGCTGTGGCTCAAGCCAAACCCCTGGGAGAGCTGTGGCTCAAGCCAAACCCCCGGGAGAGCTGTGGCTCAAGCCAAACCCCCGGGAGAGCTGTGGCTCAAGCCAAACCCCCGGGAGAGCTGTGGCTCAAGCCAAACCCCCGGGAGAGCTGTGGCTCAAGCCAAACCCCCGGGAGAGCTGTGGCTCAAGCCAAACCCCCGGGAGAGCTGTGGCTCAAGCCAATCCCCCGGGAGAGCTGTGGCTCAAGCCAATCCCCCGGGAGAGCTGTGGCTCAAGCCAAACCTCCGGGAGAGCTGTGTGGACAGAATAGCTAACAGAGTGGTTACACAGGCTATCTGAGTTGACCCTTGTATTCATTTTCACTTTTGCACGGTCTCTATACACACACACACACAGGACTCTACACACTCACGCACACTGACACACACAGGGTCGAGTTCTGGTCAATTCCAAAGTTCCTGCCTTGGTTTGTGTGGGTTTTACCTGGTTACCACACAGCCGTGTTTTCAGTTTGTCCCTTCCGGTAATAAGTATGTAAGTGAAGGGGACAGGCTAAGAAACAGAGACGAGAGATGAGGGCTCATTATTTTGGTTAAGAACGTTGTCTCGCACATTTAACACATCTCTTCTGAAGTTCAGCTTGTCAAGGACATTGTCTCCTTCTAACAAGAGAACATCTTCAACATAGTGTCAGACACTTTCATATCAGCTTCTGTCTCAGTCCCGGTAGAGTTGACTATCTCACTATCTTGGTATATTGGTCTTGGATGCACTGTGTCATTTTTGAAAACCACAGCTGAGTGTGGCAGACTGATAATAAGAGTTATTAAGTTAAATATTCATTACAATATATGTTCTTCATTGCCCACATTCCAAATATCCCTGTGGTACTCTGGGATGGGGGGGGTTGAGGGGGTGCTTACATTGTTAATTAGAGCGTGTGCTGAACAAATGGGAGGTCCTCCCTTCTTACCCAGGCCACTTTACCCAGGAACACGCACAGCCGTGTGATGAATACATTAAGTTAGGCCATTCTAACATAGTAACACAGGATTGACAATTAAGCAACCGCTGGCAGAGTGGAGATCTGATCTTGTTTCTCCTCCAGCGCGTCCCTTCCCTCCAAGGCAGACTTCAGAGGAAGAGAAGCACTGTCACTTTGTAATAATTGGAACGGAGGGAGGAAAAGAGGAGGGAATCCGTACGGAGCCTCATAATTGGTTGACTGTATGGAACCGTATCGCAATCAGAGCTGTTGAAGTAGACTGAATCCCGTATCTCCCACGACAGGAAGTTTATGGAGATGTGTAGAGATGGCGATGACTCGGTAAGAGGACAAAGTTGATTTATGTTAAAGCTCTGGCGCTGACACTCGAAGGTGGTTGATGTCTCGCTGCGGTAGCATCTCTGGCATGGTAAAATACCCTGTTGATAGGATGAGTCAGAGAGAATATGTTTTAAGATGGAGAGTTGGAGGGAGAGGGGTCTACAGTTTCTCTACAGGGTCGCCTCTACAGGAACTCCTCTGGCTAGTCTGTTTCTTAGAGGTCTGGAGATTCATTCTACTCAACAGTGACTGTTCAACACATTGGTAGTAGTCGTTAGTGTGACTGAGGTTCAGAAGCCCTACTCTCGTTATAAGTCTCTCAGGACAGACATCGTAGTTCCATATTCTATCTGCATAGCCAACTCTTCTGACATTCATTCATTGTCATGCCATCGACCAATCAAACAATTGTCTGCAGCAGGAATGGGCAACCCCCTTTTGAAGGCTTTTTAATTTTATACTCAAGGTGCAATTTTTAAATTTGGTTGTGCATCAGCAGTTTTTCTCTTATGTCGGTCACTGATAGTCACTCCTTTAGCTCATGTCAGCTGACATTCTTTTGATAGATGGCTGCTAGAATAATTTACCCATCTAAACTTAGTAATCATGGTCAAATTAACGGCCGTGGCTCCCCCGTTGATTTTGTTAGTCAGTCTCACTCAGATATCATATTAAAATTCTAAACAGTTATCCAGGTTAATTTCCTCCATCAGCTCAATATCACCCCGTCTAGATTGCACAAGTTCAACCCTGATATCTCTTCCCTATGTTTTAGATGTGGCTCAGATGAAGGAACATTCCACTTGGCATTGTTCAAAACTACACGGTTTCTGGCAGGGGGTTTGAGATACAATATCCTCAATTCATGGGGTTGCATTCCCTTTAAACCTGGAGGTCTGTCTACTGGGTAACTTTACTAACTCCAATCTTAGGCAAAGCCAAACTATAAAGCTAACAGAAATATTGCTAGCGATTGCCAAGAAATGTATTGCCTAGAAATGGAAATCAGATTCCTCCCTGCCAGTTGCAATGTGGCTATCAGAAGTTAATAGTTGTATCCCACTGGAGAAAATCACTTACTGCTTGAGGAATAAGTTAGACATTTTACAGAATTTGGCAACCTTTTATTGACTATATGGAGAATCTCACAGCATATTGATTGCATCTCTATGTAACCCTGGCGTAATGTTTCACACTTAATGTATAACATGTAGCTTACGGCAGGTGACCATATGATCCAATGTCTCATTATTTTTTGATTTTGACTTTATTTTATTGTGTGTGTGTGTATAAAAAAAACAAAAAAAACATTTATGTACACACGTCTGTTATCTTGTAAGGTTATTGTCATTTTGTTATATTGTCTTATCTTTCCATTTTTGTTTTAATTGGAAAATGCAAAAAAAAAAATATATATATATCTTAACATTTCTCTCCACCTTATGGCAAAATGGGTAGAATTGCATTAAATGAGTTAAAGAATTGCAAAATCTTCTCTTCGCCCCCATGGCAAAATGTGTAGAATTGCAAAAAAATACTCTTAAACAATATCTATATGTTTTCATCTCTGCTGTCAAGAGGGGGTAGGCAAAATGTTTTGATCTCAATTTTAGGGTGTGGGGGGGGGGGTGCACATGTGGGTCCGACCCAAACCACTGCGGCCCCTCATGATGAGTTCAGAGAATTTTGTGACAACCCCCCCCCCCCCCCACCCAAATCATAGTTGCCCATCCCTGGTCTATAGTCTACAGCAGGGCTACCCAGCCCTCTTCCTGGAGCTCTACCGTCTTGTGGGTTTTCAGTCCAACCCTCTTCCTGGAGCTCTACCGTCCTGTGTGTTTTCAGTCCAACCCTCTTCCTGGAGATCTACCGTCCTGTGGGTTTTCAGTCCAACCCTCTTCCTGGAGCTCTACCGTCCTGTGTGTTTTCAGTCCAACCCTCTTCCTGGAGCTCTACCGTCCTGTGGGTTTTCAGTCCAACCCTCTTCCTGGAGATCTACCGTCCTGTGTGTTTTCAGTCCAACCCTCTTCCTGGAGATCTACTGTCCTGTAGGTTTTCAGTCCAACCCTAATTTAATACTCCTGAGTCTACTAATTAACTGCTCAACAAGACCTTAACTAGCTAAATTAGGGTTGGACTGAAAACCTACAGGGACAGTAGATCTCCAGGAAGAGGGTTGGTCAGCAATGGTCTACAGTATAGGATGAGGTTGGGCCTATTGATATTGCTAGTAAACATATAAAAGACCATATAGAATAACCTCTCATCTCCCCCTTTTACATTTACATTTTAAGTCATTTAGCAGACGCTCTTATCCAGAGCGACTTACAAATTGGAAAGTTCAGACATATTCATCCTGGTCCCCCCGTGGGGAATGAACCCACAACCCTGGCGTTGCAAACGCCATGCTCTACTAACTGAGCCACACGGGACCACTTTTGATGTAGGATGAAACATGGTGAAGGCATGAATGCAGCGATTTAAATGTAATGTAGGAGAATGGGAAGTTGAGTAAGAGCCATGTCTGTGTAGGAACACCGGCTGGCATTGTCTGGCAGTGTGTTAGTGCCAGCGCTGTCTGAGTGGTTTAAAAAAGGACGTCTGTAAAAACTGCCGGCCATGGTTTGGATGGAGGCAGAAAAAATGTGCAATAATAATAATTACTGCTGCAGTCAGCTCTGTATTTACTCTGTTAGACGTTTTGCAACGTGTAGCTGTTGCAAGAGCTGGTCATACCATACAACATGGTGTCTCTACCCTGATAATGTATAAAGGCAAAAAGGTGATGCTCAATGCTCAGCCTTTTACTTCTGCTATGGTGGCCTGTACATTCTAGCTCTGTGGCCAAATCAGTAGCATCAGCAAGGCTGTGTCGGTATGTAGCCCCCTGGTGGTGTGGATCTGCTAGTGTAGGGCAGTGGGATGAGGAAGTCATGAAAGGGGACCCTTTTAAAAGATGCTATGGGTGGGAGATAGCCTAGCGGGTAGGAGCGTTGGGCCAATAACCAAAAGGTTGTTGGATCGAATCCCCAAGCTGACAAGGTAAAAATCTGTCGTTCTGTCACTGAACAAGGTAGTTAACCTACTCTTCCCCGGTAGGCCGTCATTGTAAATAAGATGTTGTTCTTAATTAACTGACGTGCCTAGTTAAATAAAACCACTGTTCCCCGGGTACCGATGACGTGGATGTCGATTAAGACAGCCCCCCACACCTCTGATTCAGAGGGATTGGCTTAAATGAGGAAGACACATTTCAGTTGACTTCATTCAGTTGTACAACTGACTAGGTATCCCCCTTTCCTTTACAAGTGAAGAAGACTCGTTCCTAATTCTCTGACCCACACACACTGAAGCGTTGTAAAAAATACCTATAGCCAAAGACATAAGATTTTCCGTTTATCTGGTTTAAGCACTAGCATGATGGTATGTTGCAAGTCAGGTGTTGAATATAAATTGTTCTCCTCACCCCGTCTTGAATCTCCTACAAAATACCCAGGCTTGTAGCGACTCTTTGAATTTGCCCGTCAATCAGCTCTGTACACGCAAGGCCAACGATCATGAAAGCAACCGTCAGCTTTTGTTCTGGCAAATATCCTGCTATCACCTAATAGAATCCCCGGCAGTCAATAACCTGGATGAATAATGCATGACTGGCAAGCTACGGAGTTGACTGCATGTAAATCACGCCTCAAGCCTCTCAGAGCGGTCTCTTCTCCTTGTCTTGGCTCCCTCATTTCAATATGATTGGGTTTATGATATTTACTTATGTATGAATGGTGTTCAGCGGGGGAAATGTGTTTTGCAGTGGGACTGTAATGGGATTACTTTCTACCCTCTTTGGCTTTGGGAAGTCCTACTTCCCGCACTGGAGTGTGGCGTTACCGGCGGGGGCGGCAGTAGGACCTCGGTGCTTCTGTGCCACTGAACCCTCCCAGCTCACACTGTACCTTTATTATATACGCTCGTCTGTATCCTCCATGCACTGAACCCTCCCAGCTCACACTGTACCTTTATTATATACGCTCGTCTGTATCCTCCATGCACTGAACCCTCCCAGCTCACACTGTACCTTTATTATATACGCTCGTCTGTATCCTCCATGCACTGAACCCTCCCAGCTCACACTGTACCTTTATTATATACGCTCGTCTGTATCCTCCATGCACTGAACCCTCCCAGCTCACACTGTACCTTTATTATATACGCTCGTCTGTATCCTCCATGCACTGAACTCTCCCAGCTCACACTGTACCTTTATTATATACGCTCGTCTGTATCCTCCATGCACTGAACCCTCCCAGCTCACACTGTACCTTTTTATTATATACGCTCGTCTGTATCCTCCATGCACTGAACCCTCCCAGCTCACACTGTACCTTTTTATTATATACGCTCGTCTGTATCCTCCATGCACTGAACTCTCCCAGCTCACACTGTACCTTTTTATTATATACGGTCGTCTGTATCCTCCATGCACTGAACCCTCCCAGCTCACACTGTACCTTTATTATATACGCTCGTCTGTATCCTCCATGCACTGAACCCTCCCAGCTCACACTGTACCTTTTTATTATATACGCTCGTCTGTATCCTCCATGCATTCCCCACGTAAGCTTTTCCCATCACTGTAGCTGCGTCCTTGACATTCTCATTTTATGAGCATTGTTACTGCTCTATCAGAGTAGAGGAAATGACCTCCTCGCCTTTCCTCAAAGTTAGTGGCACACTGTAGCCAACACAGCCCTGAGGAAGTTCACCTGACCTGTACTTGTAGTAATCCCCAATAGATGCGTGAATAGGTTTGGTGTAGATGTACTGTAGCTGCTCAGACAGACATGATCATTTCCATCTGCTTGTTATGGGCGGTCGCTGGGTTGCCTACTGCTTTATGCCAGTTAGAAGTTCGCCCAGCCTCATTGTACACTGATTACAGCACTATTGCTCACTCCGCCCTCCCCAACCTCTGATTGATTTCTAGTTTGCAAGACCTCCGTTCTCGATCCAATTTTAGGTTAATCGCTACACTCTCCCTGCTGGCGCTATTAAAAAATGATTTTTTAAGAGGCCCTGAAAATTGCCACAGCGTAGAAATATATAGACGTTAGGCAGCAGTTTTCCTCGGCGTCTGGGAGAGGGCCCGTCAGACGCCGCCTATCAATGTTAATGGGCTGTGATTTTTGCTCGTTCTTTTGTGCAGCGTCAGTATTAACAAGATTAACGGCGAGTCCCCGCCTTTTGCTAGCTTGCCGTTTCTGCACGCCAGATTTATAACCCTCTTATTAAAGGAACGTGCGTGGAAACGCCGTCGTGGCGTCACGCTCTGCTGCGGTGTTGGTGGGCAGGCACAAATCATGTGTCATCGGAACACAAAACAAAATGGCTCCCTCACCTCGAGAGCTTTGGCTCGGAGAAGAGAATCATAAATGCTCATGTTATTGTACGTCCTATTAATACTGTCAGAGTTAAACACATTGGAAGTCATTGACGGTTTAGCAACAATTGTTAGCATTTTACAAACACTCTTTGAATGAACTTGGTCCCTGATTTAAAGTTTACAGTCACTTATGTTTCTATTACAATTGGCCAGTACCAATCAGCCACATACCTATGCTTGATTCTTACCAGACTTTCAGAGTTCCATGGCTGTATCTGTTATCGGATTGGCTGTTTCTTGCTGCTGCTAGAATGATAGATGAAGACTTGGAGTGACATCACTGCCACTGGAGCTGAGGAAACAGACAGACATGCTGTTTTCTGCCACTGGAGCTGAGGAAACAGACAGACATGCTGTTTTCTGCCACTGGAGCTGAGGAGACAGACAGACATGCTGTTTTCTGCCACTGGAGCTGAGGAGAACTCTTTACAGTCTGTCCGTTTAGTCTCTACACATCCTAGACATGGTTCTCTCCCCCATGGCATCCACTGTCCTTACCCTGCACTCAGTTACCAATGACAGATACAGGGCCTTCCTCCATACCCTAACCTTGCCAGAAGAACATTCATAACCTCTGATGTGTGTGTATATGTAGGTTGCAAGCTTTATCGTGATACGCTAATCCAAAGATCGGTACACCGTCGTCGCAGTGCTCTGGTGAAAAGGAAATCAAAATAAGGTATGCAGGAGTAGTTCCATCTTAGGGCCTTGTGGGTTTCCATTACGAGACGGAGAAAAACAAACACTTTCATGGATGACTCATTTAAAAGAGGCCAGGCCAAGGCTGGGTCTTTTTCGCATTGATTTTTATTTTACGTCTGTTCTTATACCGCTGTTAGCTCAGAGCCGTCTAAAGCTGGCTTGTCCTCGCAGTTTCCCCGCGTCCCATTGCAGATCAACAGACCTTATCTGTTTGCATAAAGAAAGCACCCATCTACTACCCCGATAGGGGCTCTCAAATGAAACGGAATGTTTTCTTCACCCCTCCACCCCCAAAAGCTCTTTCCAAATGCACCACAGTGCCGATTGTGCCCCAGCCAAAGAGGGCGGTTCAGCTTGCTTTCTCCCTGAGTGCTAACACCTGGGTCTGCTGCACAATAGTTTGCATTCACCATGCAGCGCAGCCAAGCAGGCAGGCGAGCGGGCGGACGGGAGAGAGAAGTATTACTTAAGTAGTTTTTGGGGGTATCTGTACTTTACTTTACTATTTATATTTTTGACAACTTATACTTTTACTTCACTACATTCCTAAAGAAAATATGTGCTTTTTACTTCCATACATTTTCCCTGACACCCAAAAGTACTTCTTACATTTAGATTACTCAGACAGGATAGCAATATGGTTCAATTCACACACCATCAATATAATGTGTTGTCATCCCTACTGCCTCTGGGGAAATGTAAGGTGAGACTCAGGGGATGGATGGGAGGGGGTGCTAGGCATGCTTTCTTCAGGTCGGGTGGCGGGGGGGTGGCTATGCAGGGTGGGAAGGGATGGGAAACATGGTTTTCAGTTGGGGAGGGAGGATGCGGGCGGGTGAATGGGGACTGAGGAGGTTGGGTGGAATGGGGAGGAGGGGTCTGGTTTGTTTTCCTTGCATACAGAACATTACTAAACTGTTGAAGCTGTTTCTCTTTGTTGCATTTCTCTGCTAGTTTTAGTTTCTTCTTTCGAGTGGCAGCCCAACAGTATTGGAGGATTGGAGGAAATATGTCATGCAAATATTCTGAATGTATGAATATATCTGAATGAACATGATTTTGAATGTTATACCTGTACCTTTAAATACCTTCTGGAAAAATGACAAACTAAAGAAAAATTTGGTCACAAAAAAAATGAAAGCGAGAGGGTGAGACATAAAACAAAAGTTGAGCTTGAATGACTGACTCCTGCCCATTTAATAATGAATGTTTTGTTATGACTGTTACGATTCCCCTCTGGTCCTGTTTAGACAGTGTGACCCGGGCCGGCCAACCAATGCCCAGTGCAGCACCGGATATTCCACTTCCGTTTCTAGAGACCGACAGCTCTATCAAAAATGAGAGAGATGAGCTCAGCACGTGTGTGTGACCTCTCCCAGCTTCAGATGCAGAGGCACAGCGCTGGAGTCACAACTCATATTCAAAGTGTTGTTCTCATATTGAACCTGGGCTCACTGGGAGCCTGGACAGAGAACAGATATAGGAACCTGGGCTCGCTGGGAGCCTGGACAGAGAACAGATATTGGAACCTGGGCTCGCTGGGAGCCTGGACAGAGAACAGATATTGGAACCTGGGCTCGCTGGGAGCCTGGACAGAGAACAGATATTGGAACCTGGGCTCGCTGGGAGCCTGGACAGAGAACAGATATAGGAACCTGGGCTCGCTGGGAGCCTGGACAGAGAACAGATATAGGAACCTGGGCTCGCTGGGAGCCTGGACAGAGAACAGATATAGGAGCCTGGGCTCACTGGGAGCCTGGACAGATATAGGAACCTGGGCTCGCTGGGAGCCTGGACAGAGAACAGATATAGGAACCTGGGCTCGCTGGGAGCCTGGACAGAGAACAGATATTGGAACCTGGGCTCGCTGGGAGCCTGGACAGAGAACAGATATTGGAACCTGGGCTCGCTGGGAGCCTGGACAGATATTGGAACCTGGGCTATAGTCCTAGGTTCCTCTCCCAGGGAGACCCATGGGGTGGCGCCCTATTGGCCCAGCGTCGTCCGGGTTAGGGGAGGGTTTGTCCAGCAGGGATGTCCTTGTCCCATCGTGCACTAGCGACTCCTGTGGCGGGCCGGGCGCAGTGCACGCTGACACGGTCGCCAGGTGTACGGTGTTTTCTCCGACACATTGGCACGGCTGGCTTCCGGGTTAAGTGGGCATTGTGTCAAGAAGCAGTACGGCTGGGTTGCTTCGAAGGACGCATGACTCTCGACCTTCGCCTCTCCCGAGTTCGTATGGGAGTTGCAGCGATGAGACAAGACTGTAACTACCAATTGGATACCACGAAATTGGGGGGTAAAAAAAGAATATTCCGCTGCAGTGTGGGTGAAAGTCTCTTGCCTTCGGAGTGGCTTACTTGGTTGTTGGCCTACGCTCCTCCTCAGTCTACTCAAATCCTCACCACCTGACGACCCAGCTGTACATCTATATGTTATGTAGCCACCTGACGACCCAGCTGTACATCTATATGTTATGTAGCCACCTGACGACCCAGCTGTACATCTATATGTTATGTAGCCACCTGGCGACCCAGCTGTACATCTATATGTTATGTAGCCACCTGACGACCCAGCTGTACATCTATATGTTATGTAGCCACCTGACGACCCAGCTGTACATCTATATGTTATGTAGCCACCTGACGACCCAGCTGTACATCTATATGTTATGTAGCCACCTGACGACCCAGCTGTACATCTATATGTTATGTAGCCAACGACCCAGCTGTACATCTATATGTTATGTAGCCAACGACCCAGCTGTACATCTATATGTTATGTAGCCACCTGACGACCCAGCTGTACATCTATATGTTATGTAGCCACCTGGCGACCCAGCTGTACATCTATTTGTTATGTAGCCACCTGACGACCCAGCTGTACATCCATATGTTATGTAGCCACCTGACGACCCAGCTGTACATCTATATGTTATGTAGCCACCTGACGACCCAGCTGTACATCTATATGTTATGTAGCCACCTGACGACCCAGCTGTACATCTATATGTTATGTAGCCACCTGGCGACCCAGCTGTACATCTATATGTTATGTAGCCACCTGGCGACCCAGCTGTACATCTATATGTTATGTAGCCACCTGACGACCCAGCTGTACATCTATATGTTATGTAGCCACCTGACGACCCAGCTGTACATCTATATGTTATGTAGCCACCTGACGACCCAGCTGTACATCTATATGTTATGTAGCCACCTGACGACCCAGCTGTACATCTATATGTTATGTAGCCACCTGGCGACCCAGCTGTACATCTATATGTTATGTAGCCACCTGACGACCCAGCTGTACATCTATATGTTATGTAGCCACCTGACGACCCAGCTGTACATCTATATGTTATGTAGCCACCTGACGACCCAGCTGTACATCTATATGTTATGTAGCCACCTGACGACCCAGCTGTACATCTATATGTTATGTAGCCACCTGATGCCCCAGCTGTACATCTATATGTTATGTAGCCACCTGATGACCCAGCTGTACATCTATATGTTATGTAGCCACCTGACGACCCAGCTGTACATCCATATGTTATGTAGCCAACGACCCAGCTGTACATCTATATGTTATGTAGCCAACGACCCAGCTGTACATCTATATGTTAGTGCCCCTGACGCCCGCGACCGGTGCCACCTGGCGACCCAGCTGTACATCTATATGTTATGTAGCCACCTGATGACCCAGCTGTACATCCATATGTTATGTAGCCACCTGACGACCCAGCTGTACATCTATATGTTATGTAGCCACCTGACGACCCAGCTGTACATCTATATGTTATGTAGCCACCTGACGACCCAGCTGTACATCTATATGTTATGTAGCCACCTGACGACCCAGCTGTACATCTATATGTTATGTAGCCACCTGGCGACCCAGCTGTACATCTATATGTTATGTAGCCACCTGACGACCCAGCTGTACATCTATATGTTATGTAGCCACCTGACGACCCAGCTGTACATCTATATGTTATGTAGCCACCTGGCGACCCAGCTGTACATCTATATGTTATGTAGCCACCTGACGACCCAGCTGTACATCCATATGTTATGTAGCCACCTGACGACCCAGCTGTACATCTATATGTTATGTAGCCACCTGACGACCCAGCTGTACATCTATATGTTATGTAGCCACCTGACGACCCAGCTGTACATCTATATGTTATGTAGCCACCTGACGACCCAGCTGTACATCTATATGTTATGTAGCCACCTGGCGACCCAGCTGTACATCTATATGTTATGTAGCCACCTGACGACCCAGCTGTACATCTATATGTTATGTAGCCACCTGACGACCCAGCTGTACATCTATATGTTATGTAGCCACCTGACGACCCAGCTGTACATCTATATGTTATGTAGCCACCTGACGACCCAGCTGTACATCTATATGTTATGTAGCCACCTGACGACCCAGCTGTACATCTATATGTTATGTAGCCACCTGACGACCCAGCTGTACATCTATATGTTATGTAGCCACCTGACGACCCAGCTGTACATCTATATGTTATGTAGCCACCTGACGACCCAGCTGTACATCTATATGTTATGTAGCCACCTGACGACCCAGCTGTACATCCATATGTTATGTAGCCACCTGACGACCCAGCTGTACATCTATATGTTATGTAGCCACCTGACGACCCAGCTGTACATCTATATGTTATGTAGCCACCTGACGACCCAGCTGTACATCTATATGTTATGTAGCCACCTGACGACCCAGCTGTACATCTATATGTTATGTAGCCACCTGACGACCCAGCTGTACATCTATATGTTATGTAGCCACCTGGCGACCCAGCTGTACATCTATATGTTATGTAGCCACCTGACGACCCAGCTGTACATCTATATGTTATGTAGCCACCTGACGACCCAGCTGTACATCTATATGTTATGTAGCCACCTGACGACCCAGCTGTACATCTATATGTTATGTAGCCACCTGACGACCCAGCTGTACATCTATATGTTATGTAGCCACCTGACGACCCAGCTGTACATCTATATGTTATGTAGCCACCTGACGACCCAGCTGTACATCTATATGTTATGTAGCCACCTGACGACCCAGCTGTACATCTATATGTTATGTAGCCACCTGACGACCCAGCTGTACATCCATATGTTATGTAGCCACCTGACGACCCAGCTGTACATCTATATGTTATGTAGCCACCTGGCGACCCAGCTGTACATCTATATGTTATGTAGCCACCTGACGACCCAGCTGTACATCTATATGTTATGTAGCCACCTGACGACCCAGCTGTACATCTATATGTTATGTAGCCACCTGACGCCCCAGCTGTACATCTATATGTTATGTAGCCACCTGACGACCCAGCTGTACATCTATATGTTATGTAGCCACCTGACGACCCAGCTGTACATCTATATGTTATGTAGCCACCTGACGACCCAGCTGTACATCTATATGTTATGTAGCCACCTGACGACCCAGCTGTACATCTATATGTTATGTAGCCACCTGACGACCCAGCTGTACATCTATATGTTATGTAGCCACCTGACGACCCAGCTGTACATCTATATGTTATGTAGCCACCTGACGACCCAGCTGTACATCTATATGTTATGTAGCCACCTGACGACCCAGCTGTACATCTATATGTTATGTAGCCACCTGACGACCCAGCTGTACATCTATATGTTATGTAGCCACCTGACGACCCAGCTGTACATCTATATGTTATGTAGCCACCTGACGACCCAGCTGTACATCTATATGTTATGTAGCCACCTGATGCCCCAGCTGTACATCTATATGTTATGTAGCCACCTGATGACCCAGCTGTACATCCATATGTTATGTAGCCACCTGACGACCCAGCTGTACATCTATATGTTATGTAGCCACCTGACGACCCAGCTGTACATCTATATGTTATGTAGCCACCTGACGACCCAGCTGTACATCTATATGTTATGTAGCCACCTGGCGACCCAGCTGTACATCTATATGTTATGTAGCCACCTGACGACCCAGCTGTACATCTATATGTTATGTAGCCACCTGACGACCCAGCTGTACATCTATATGTTATGTAGCCACCTGACGACCCAGCTGTACATCTATATGTTATGTAGCCACCTGACGACCCAGCTGTACATCTATATGTTATGTAGCCACCTGACGACCCAGCTGTACATCTATATGTTATGTAGCCACCTGATGACCCAGCTGTACATCTATATGTTATGTAGCCACCTGACGACCCAGCTGTACATCTATATGTTATGTAGCCACCTGACGACCCAGCTGTACATCTATATGTTATGTAGCCACCTGACGACCCAGCTGTACATCTATATGTTATGTAGCCACCTGACGACCCAGCTGTACATCTATATGTTATGTAGCCACCTGACGACCCAGCTGTACATCTATATGTTATGTAGCCACCTGACGACCCAGCTGTACATCTATATGTTATGTAGCTACCTGACGACCCAGCTGTACATCTATATGTTATGTAGCCACCTGACGACCCAGCTGTACATCTATATGTTATGTAGCCAACGACCCAGCTGTACATCTATATGTTATGTAGCCACCTGACGACCCAGCTGTACATCCATATGTTATGTAGCCACCTGACGACCCAGCTGTACATCTATATGTTATGTAGCCACCTGACGACCCAGCTGTACATCTATATGTTATGTAGCCACCTGATGACCCAGCTGTACATCTATATGTTATGTAGCCACCTGACGACCCAGCTGTACATCCATATGTTATGTAGCCACCTGACGACCCAGCTGTACATCTATATGTTATGTAGCCACCTGATGCCCCAGCTGTACATCTATATGTTATGTAGCCACCTGATGACCCAGCTGTACATCCATATGTTATGTAGCCACCTGACGACCCAGCTGTACATCTATATGTTATGTAGCCACCTGACGACCCAGCTGTACATCTATATGTTATGTAGCCACCTGACGACCCAGCTGTACATCTATATGTTATGTAGCCACCTGGCGACCCAGCTGTACATCTATATGTTATGTAGCCACCTGACGACCCAGCTGTACATCTATATGTTATGTAGCCACCTGACGACCCAGCTGTACATCTATATGTTATGTAGCCACCTGACGACCCAGCTGTACATCTATATGTTATGTAGCCACCTGACGACCCAGCTGTACATCTATATGTTATGTAGCCACCTGATGCCCCAGCTGTACATCTATATGTTATGTAGCCACCTGATGACCCAGCTGTACATCCATATGTTATGTAGCCACCTGACGACCCAGCTGTACATCTATATGTTATGTAGCCACCTGACGACCCAGCTGTACATCTATATGTTATGTAGCCACCTGACGACCCAGCTGTACATCTATATGTTATGTAGCCACCTGGCGACCCAGCTGTACATCTATATGTTATGTAGCCACCTGACGACCCAGCTGTACATCTATATGTTATGTAGCCACCTGACGACCCAGCTGTACATCTATATGTTATGTAGCCACCTGATGACCCAGCTGTACATCTATATGTTATGTAGCCACCTGACGACCCAGCTGTACATCTATATGTTATGTAGCCACCTGACGACCCAGCTGTACATCTATATGTTATGTAGCCACCTGACGACCCAGCTGTACATCTATATGTTATGTAGCCACCTGACGACCCAGCTGTACATCTATATGTTATGTAGCCACCTGACGACCCAGCTGTACATCTATATGTTATGTAGCCACCTGACGACCCAGCTGTACATCTATATGTTATGTAGCCACCTGACGACCCAGCTGTACATCCATATGTTATGTAGCCACCTGACGACCCAGCTGTACATCTATATGTTATGTAGCCACCTGACGACCCAGCTGTACATCTATATGTTATGTAGCCACCTGACGACCCAGCTGTACATCTATATGTTATGTAGCCACCTGACGACCCAGCTGTACATCTATATGTTATGTAGCCACCTGACGACCCAGCTGTACATCTATATGTTATGTAGCCACCTGACGACCCAGCTGTACATCTATATGTTATGTAGCCACCTGACGACCCAGCTGTACATCTATATGTTATGTAGCCACCTGACGACCCAGCTGTACATCTATATGTTATGTAGCCACCTGACGACCCAGCTGTACATCCATATGTTATGTAGCCACCTGACGACCCAGCTGTACATCTATATGTTATGTAGCCACCTGACGACCCAGCTGTACATCTATATGTTATGTAGCCACCTGACGACCCAGCTGTACATCTATATGTTATGTAGCCACCTGACGACCCAGCTGTACATCTATATGTTATGTAGCCACCTGACGACCCAGCTGTACATCTATATGTTATGTAGCCACCTGACGACCCAGCTGTACATCTATATGTTATGTAGCCAACGACCCAGCTGTACATCTATATGTTATGTAGCCACCTGACGACCCAGCTGTACATCTATATGTTATGTAGCCACCTGACGACCCAGCTGTACATCTATATGTTATGTAGCCACCTGACGACCCAGCTGTACATCTATATGTTATGTAGCCACCTGACGACCCAGCTGTACATCTATATGTTATGTAGCCACCTGACGACCCAGCTGTACATCTATATGTTATGTAGCCACCTGACGACCCAGCTGTACATCTATATGTTATGTAGCCATCTGACGACCCAGCTGTACATCCATATGTTATGTAGCCACCTGACGACCCAGCTGTACATCTATATGTTATGTAGCCACCTGACGACCCAGCTGTACATCTATATGTTATGTAGCCACCTGACGACCCAGCTGTACATCTATATGTTATGTAGCCACCTGACGACCCAGCTGTACATCTATATGTTATGTAGCCACCTGACGCCCCAGCTGTACATCCATATGTTATGTAGCCACCTGACGACCCAGCTGTACATCTATATGTTATGTAGCCACCTGACGGCCCAGCTGTACATCTATATGTTATGTAGCCACCTGGCGACCCAGCTGTACATCTATATGTTATGTAGCCACCTGACGACCCAGCTGTACATCTATATGTTATGTAGCCACCTGACGACCCAGCTGTACATCTATATGTTATGTAGCCACCTGACGACCCAGCTGTACATCTATATGTTATGTAGCCACCTGACGACCCAGCTGTACATCTATATGTTATGTAGCCACCTGACGACCCAGCTGTACATCTATATGTTATGTAGCCACCTGACGACCCAGCTGTACATCTATATGTTATGTAGCCACCTGACGACCCAGCTGTACATCTATATGTTATGTAGCCACCTGACGACCCAGCTGTACATCTATATGTTATGTAGCCACCTGACGACCCAGCTGTACATCTATATGTTATGTAGCCACCTGACGACCCAGCTGTACATCTATATGTTATGTAGCCACCTGACGACCCAGCTGTACATCTATATGTTATGTAGCCACCTGACGACCCAGCTGTACATCTATATGTTATGTAGCCACCTGACGACCCAGCTGTACATCTATATGTTATGTAGCCACCTGACGACCCAGCTGTACATCTATATGTTATGTAGCCACCTGACGACCCA
This sequence comes from Salvelinus alpinus, assembly GCF_045679555.1. Taxonomy (NCBI): domain Eukaryota; kingdom Metazoa; phylum Chordata; class Actinopteri; order Salmoniformes; family Salmonidae; genus Salvelinus; species Salvelinus alpinus. Next base: position 16,145,827 of record NC_092090.1, read on the forward strand.
GCTGTACATCTATATGTTATGTAGCCACCTGACGACCCAGCTGTACATCTATATGTTATGTAGCCACCTGACGACCCAGCTGTACATCTATATGTTATGTAGCCACCTGACGACCCAGCTGTACATCTATATGTTATGTAGCCACCTGACGACCCAGCTGTACATCTATATGTTATGTAGCCACCTGACGACCCAGCTGTACATCTATATGTTATGTAGCCACCTGACGACCCAGCTGTACATCTATATGTTATGTAGCCACCTGACGACCCAGCTGTACATCTATATGTTATGTAGCCACCTGGCGACCCAGCTGTACATCAACACTTCCAAGCACGCCAGTGACACGGCTCTCTCTGCCAGGTGAAAATGACAGTAGTACCATATCTCTAGCTTGCATTAGCTAACACAAAGCGCAAGTCCAATTAGCGCCATATCAACCGGTACCTGCGACATCTCACCTAGCACTCAATACCGTTCTCCGATAGCGTGTCTGGCGTCCTCGTGGCGGCGGCGAACGGATGCTAAGTGACAGTGTAAATTTGGAGCTAATTAAAAAGCTCTTTGTAGGTGAGGACTGTGTAATGCATGTTTAATTAAGCCCAGGCTCCTGCCTCTTCCACTGAAGAGTCCCTGTTACCACGGGGATGTGGCATATCTCACGGTCACAACAGCATCAGGACCATAGGGAGGAATTAGCCACGACAATGGAGCTGGGCCATATTGCTTCCCATGTTACTGATTCAACCCTTTCAATTGACTTACAATCTTTCCTCATTGACTGAAAGGTGGGAGTGGTGACGTCTTAAACTGTAGTCATTTTAAGATCTCATTCTTATAAAGCGTGGAGAGACTATGTGGCTTTCCTACGTAGCCTTCAGGATGTAGTGAAAAGGTATTGACGTCTTCAATACCTGCACCTCACTGTGTCACAATGCCACTGTCAATGAGAGTAGACGCCCTGGTGGAGCGAAGGCCTTCAATGGAGCTCAGCGACTGTTCTAAAAGGACTAAAGGAGTCCTATTGATCTGTTCAGTTCCACACTGTGTCTTTTGAATGGCCCCAACTCCTACACCTACTAAAAGAACATGGACAACATTTTGGCGGCCCTGAGAAGAAGGGAGAGAAGCCACTGTTGTAAGAGAAGCTAGCTAGAGCAAGGTATTTGTGGCTTGTTTCATAAAGCGGTCTCAGGACCTGGGGAGAAGACAAAATACTCCTTTATGAGTTACTGTTATGATGTTCTGTCTGTTTTTCCATGAAGAGGTGGGAGGTGTTGGAGGCCCTGACTGCAGCTAGTGTTCCCCTCTCTTATACAATCTGTGGTTGGGTCTGGACTGCTGTGTGGAACTCCCGTCCTATAGGCTACACTGCCCAGTTGGTTGCGCACCATAGGGCAGTCGACTGCACCACCAGCCAACCAGCCATTCACCTCTGGGAACGTCTCAGTGAATAGCACTCACACTCTAAACAAGAGGCTGTTGTCACACTGGGACCAACATAATATTCACTTACTGCAGTGTGTGTTATTTCACAAGTGTTCATTCAAAACTTTCCGCTGGAGCAGTTCCACTAATCTTATCAAAATATATGAATGGGTTCAATCATGCGTTTGACCTCACCAACAGTCTATCCATAGTCAATCCAGGCGGTGTGAAGATCATTGGAATTGTGCTCTGAACAAGCCACATCTTTCCCTCAGTCAGCAGTGTGATGTCATCCAGACAGCAGGTAGAGGCCCAGTCCAACAAACAGCTCTGTTACAGGGTGCTGTAAGCAGCCAATCAGTTGACCCAGGTTGCTGTAAGCAGCCATTCCAGGCAGGGCAAAGTGGTGGGGAGGGAGAGGGAGTGAAAAAGAGCGCAGGAAGGGTGCACGCTGCGGTGGAAATCCCAGCTAGTCAGGAGTTTAAAGCCAAATCGATGGCCGGCAGACGGTGGGTTCTGCAGTTTGCATTTCTACGATCTCTGCCTCCCCTCTGTTTCCTGGTACCGCCAAGGGCTATTTTCTCTACTATCACTCTCTCCCTACTGTACCTCTCTCTCCCTACTGTACCTATCTCACACACACACACACACACACACACACACAATCTCACCAGTGCTCTCCTTCATAACCTATTGATTTCTTCCTCTTCCTCTGCATCACACGTTAAATCGACACTGTTGTCGGAGGCCTGCTACCCTCCTGGAATATTGAGCAGTTCAAAGCACAAGCTCTTTAAGATGAAGGTCACTGGGTTTGTTGGAAGATGAGATGCTGCTTTAGGTTGGGAAAAGGGGTTATTTTGGATGCACATGTAACCAAATCTCCCAGGCCTGAGGAAATTCATTGATGCTTCCACCTAGTATTGGGTTCTTCATACCATTCAGTTGTCGGTGAGCCAATGAGATGAGGTTATCTCTGTTACCATCTTAGTGTGAATGTCTTGGTGCTGGGTCATCAACAGTATTATAGTGGGCGGGTCACCGTTCATGCTCTTGAATTACAATCACACATTTTAGCTGAACACAAGATAACTCAAGTAATCATCTACAGTGCCTTCAGAAAGTATTCACACACAATTCCCCATAATGTGAAAGTGCAATTTTGTTTGTTTATTTTTTTCAAAGCTGAAATATCTTGAGTCAAAAAGTATTCAACCACTTTGTTATGCCAAACCTAAAAACGTTCAGGAATAAAAATGCTGAACAAATCAGATAATATATTGCATTGAACATGTATGTGTTCAATAATAGTGGTTAACATGATTTTTGAATGACTTCCCCATCTCTGTACCCCACACTGTTAGGTCCCTCAATAGAGTAGTGAATTTAAAGCACATATTCAACCACAAAGTCTAGGGGAGGTTTTCAATGCCTCGCAAAGAAGGGCACCTATTGGTAGATGTGTTTTAGGTTATCGTCCTGCTGAAAGGGGAATTTGTCAGCTTTTTATTTTTATTTTTTTAACACAAGGTCAAATTTGCACAAGTTGCTTACCAAGACAACATTGAATGTTCATGAGTGGTCTAGTTACAGTTTTTACTTCAATCGGCTTTAAAATCTATGGCGAGACTTGAAAATGGCTGTCTAGCCAAGATCAACAATCAACTTGACAGAGCTTGAAGGATTTTTGAAAAGAATAATGGGCAAATGTTGCACAATCCAGGTGTGGAAATCTCTTAGAGACTTACCCAGAAAGACTCACAGCTGTAATCGCTGCTGAAGGTGATACTACAAAAGTATTGATTCGGGGGTGTGAATATTTATGTGAATTAAATATTTTTGTATTTCATTTGCAATAAATTTGCAAAAATGTCTAAACATGTTTTCACTTAGTCATTATGGGGTATTGGGTGTAGATGAGTATTTAATCCATGTTGAATTCAGGCTGTAAAATAATCAAATGTGGAATAAATCAAGGGGTGTGACTGCTTTGTGAAAGGCCCTGTATTATGATGGCATGAAAAGCAGAGGACTCGCATACAGAGCTGTAATATATTGTGGCAACTTGTGAATCACACGTGAAACGAGGACGCCAGCTCGTGAACGATAACCATGCTGCTCAGCCGTCCCTCACTCAGCCCTTCCTCACTCAGCCCTTCCTCACTCAGCCCTTCCTCACTCAGCCCTTCCTCACTCAGCCCTTCCTCACTCAGCCCTTCCTCACTCAGCCCTTCCTCACTCAGCCCTTCCTCACTCAGCCCTTTCTCACTCACACTGAGGAAGGCGCTAGCTGAAACAGTTGTCAAATCTCTGCCGATTTACCTCCTGAAATCTACAAGTGAATTCTAATTTTCCCACCTCTCTGTTCTTTTGTCTGGCAGTGAGGGGAAGTTGGAGTTGGTGGGAGGAGGCAGTCTGTTGATCTACAACCTGACTGAGGAGGATGCAGGCGTCTACAGCTGTATGGCAGACATCACTAACAACACTATCGAGGCCAAGGCAGAGCTCACTGTACAAGGTACTGCACTGATGAAGTCAAACACACATCACTTTTCATGGAGTACTAGCCTGGGAAAAGCCTAATCTGATACAGTGCGTTTCACACACTTAAACGATCTGTCACATATCGTTATCAGTTAGCAAATGGTTTTGATCCAAATGGGTCTTTTGAGTGTCAAATTTTAATAGCCACCTACGATATCTATATGATTTAGCACCCGAACACCCAGAGTGAAACTTTCCCCAGGACACACACTATTGGTCAGCTCTTGATAGGGTATCATCAATATACTGTAGATAGACACCACACCATTACATGCATTAAGTGTGCATTCCATGTAGCATTGTATTAAAACCACCCATCAGAATAGCCTGTTGCAGTACAATGTAGATAGTAAGTAGGTAGTTGAACCGTAGATAACGTGAAATCAACCCCCCTGTTTATTTTCTTCTCCTGTTCTCTCTCTGTGTTGATGTGACTAGGAAGTGTTAATCTCATATCCCCTGTATTTATCCCAAAGTGTTACAGAAATATAATGGCTACACTATATATCATTTCTCATCTTCCTCCACAACATCCTGTGTGGCTCAGTTGGTAGAGCATGTTGCTTGCCAGGGTTGTGGGTTCGATTCCCACGGGGGACCAGTAGGTAAATGTATGTACTCACTACTGGAAGTCACTCTGGATGAGAGCGCCTGCTAAAATGTCTCAATTGTGTTGACATGTTGTGCAGAAGCACCGGTAAAGTGTGACATTAATTGGTTCTCCTGACAATTGGACAAAATAAATGCTCAATTGGCTGCCTCAGGAAAAGGGTTTTATTTTGAAGGACATGAATACAAATGTGTAGGGCACAATTGATGGACATTTCTAGAATAAAAAGTCTCTCTTTCGAAAGACCTAAAGCCTTTTCACCCAAATGAATGTGATGTAGGCTTTGTGGCAGGTTTCTGTACATATTTGTTTCCGAGAAATAAACCAAACGTTGATGTGACCCAATGGAAGACTTTGTCATGATTAGTGTGGTGGTTTCTGCTGCAGAATGATTGAGGGGCCCTACAGGCAGCTGTTGCTTGTCTGTTGAATTGAGTTGAACAGTTTGAGGACTGCGGTTGGCTGCTTTGCTTAAGGGGATCGTGCGGGGACACACACACATCACTCTGAATCAAAACAAGACAGGATGTATTCTCCACTCTCCACGCCAACCCATAGTTTGGTTTGATTTCCAAGCTGTGAACCTAGAACTTTGAAAAAAGTTTTCAAGTGTTGTTGCTTTGCTGTTGTTTACTCAAAATCTATTCTGAATCAGTGGAGTTGCTTGTCACTCATTTTTAAAGATGGCTAGAACTCCTGAAACAACAGTCCCATGGCTTTAGTTTGACATGGCAGATACTGTACAGTCTAGTCTGTCACTAGGCCTCACTTCACTGCATTCCCACGGACCAATGGGGGCGGTCCCTCGCAACACGCGCACAGTTCACGCGCGCGCCAAACACTGTCTCTCACACACACGCGCATAGTCACACAAGAGAGTGTGTGTAATGGCTCCAGGGGCCCTCTCTGCCAGGGTGGAGGGACCAGGCTGTGTGGCTGCGCTGCAATGTCTCCCCCTTTATTGGAGCTGGCAAGACCATAAATGAGGCCAGAGGACGCAGCAGGTTTTAATTACAGGGCCTGTGCCATTGTTGCACTGGTCTGGGTTGAGGGTTCTTGGTTTTAAATGGTCCTTTCTCCAGGACTGAAATGTGTGTGTGTGTTTGTCTGTGAGTTCCTTAATGCATTTCTATATGTTAGGTAACGTGTGCGAGAGATTCTGGGTGGTGGAAATGTGGCCTTCCGTGTTCGTTCCATGTGCTCTTCATAGGCATAAGCCTAGGTCCAGTAACTTTAATAGCCTGTACAGAGGGAATATTTATATTTGAGCTAGGAGCTAGCTCAGTGGGGTGTGAGATGTTTCCTCTAATGTAGAAATAGATTGAGATGGGAAACTAGAAGATGAGACTTGATGTTTTGTCCACCCACAGTCCAGAATAGTGGCTGTAAATGGCCCTCTAGAGCTGAGGCAGTGGGAGTCTGATAAGAATCTCTGGGTGTTTGAACTGTGACATATTGCCTTCCTGATCTCTCCCAGTCGGTCGCACCAAAGTCATCAACCTGGCATTTTCAGGAAATAAAATAAACGTTCCATGAGCTATTTTGGGCACGGACACGTTATGGGGAAGGAAACACCCCTTTTCACTGCTTTATGGGATTTGGGGATTTGCCTATCTTTTTGGGATCGTGAACGAGAGTGTGGATGGGGGGTCTGCCCGTGTAGATGCTCATACTGTGCCTGTGTGTTGTCATGTGAGATGGTCTGTTAGACAGAAAGCATCTCTCCATGTTCCAGTCTGTTTGTTCTGTGTGTGACAGCGAGGCCCCACTAGTGCTCTGGCGTGAACTCAGCACTCGCCAGTGTGTGACGAGTGTTATTCAGTTTGTCTACTTTCAATCGTGATTGGACGGTTTTCTCTGCTAACCAATGGCGAGCTTCTAAAAAGCTAGAATAGCTCTTATCTGGGTGTATAAGAAGGTAGAGCCACAGAGGCTTCCCCATTTCAAGTAGATTGAATGTCAAGAAAATAATTGGACCACATTTGTCAGGAATTCTTCAAGTTGCACATTACCTTTATGCAACGGAAAACCCCACATAGCTCCAAGACATCTCCTCTACTGTACCTCTGGCTCAGTTAGACAGTTTAAACATTACAGTTCTATTTCAATGCACTCTACTAAGTGGTCCCCCAGCGGATACATTTAATTGCTTGTTGCCATGTTAAGGATGTATATTAAACTTGAACATGGACCATAATTGATTTAGCCATGGGAAGCATGCCTAGTTTTTTTTCCTGTTTGCTCTCTTCACAGCAACCAAAACTAATTCCCCTATTAACCCTGGTGGTTTAGCACATTTCATCACTTAATTAACAAAAACTTATGTCTAGAAGTGACTGTATTAAAGGGATAGTGTCAGGATGTTGTTAATGAGTCAATTTATCTACAGTCAGATGAACTTGTGGATACAATTTTGATGTTTCTGCCTGCAGTTTGGAGTTTGCTAGTGTTAGCGCAATTACTTTCCTGTAGACATCCAGTTATTGTGCTAACGCTAGTTAGCATTGGCTCGAGAAACTACATACACTTAGGTTGGAGTAATTTAAACTCGTTTTTCATCCACTCCACAAATTTCTTGTTAACAAACTATAGTTTTGGCAATTCGGTTAGGACATCTACTTTGTGCATGACACAAGTAATTGTATACAGACAGATAATTTCACTTATAATTCACTGTATCACAATTCCAGTGGGTCAGAAGTTTACATACACTAAGTTGACTGTACCTTTAAACAGCTTGGAAAATTCCAGAAAATGATGTCGTGGCTTTAGAAGCTTCTGATAGGCTAATTGACATCATTTGAGTCAATTGGAGGTGTACCTGTGGATGTATTTCAAGGCCTACCTTCAAACTCAGTGCCTCTTTGCTTGACATCATGGGAAAATCAAAAGAAATCAGCCCAAAAATTGTAGACCTCCACAAGTCTGGTTCATCCTTGGGAGCAAACGCCTGATGTACCACATTCGTCTGTACAAACTATAGTACGCGAGTATAAACACCATGGGACCATGCAGCCATCATACCGCTCAGGAAGGAGACGTGGTCTATCTCCTAGAGATGAACTTACTTTGGTGCGAAAAGTACAAATCAATCCTGGAGGAAACAGGTACAAAAGTATCTATATCCACAGTAAAATGAGTTCTATATCGACATAACCTGAAAGGCCGCTCAGCAAAGAAGAAGCCACTGCTCCAAAACCGCCATTAAAGAAAGCCAGACTACGGTTTGCAACTGCACATGGGGACAAAGATCAGAGGACATTTCTCCAAAAAGTACAGTCTGATGAAACATTAATAGAACTGTTCGGCCATAATGACCATCGTTATGTTAGCCGGAAAAAGGGGGAGGCTTGCAAGCCGAAGAACACTATCCCAACCGTGAAGCATGGGGGGGTGGCAGCATCATGTTGTGGGGGTGCTTTGCTGCAGGAGGGACTGGTGCCCTTCACAAATAGATGGCATCATGAGGGAGGAAAATTATGTGGATATATTGAAGCAACATCTCAAGACATCAGTCAAGAAGTTAAAGCTTGGTTGCGAATGGGTCTTCCAAATGGACAATGACTCCAAGGATACTTCCAAAGTTGTGGCAAAATTGCTTAAGGACAACAAAGTCAAGGTATTGGATTGGCCATGACAAAGCCCTGACCTCAATCCTATAGAAAATGTGTGGGCAGAACTGAAAAAGCATTTGCTGGCGAGGAGGCCTACAAACCTGACTGTTACACCAGCTCTGTCAGGAGGAATGGGCCAAAGTTCACCCAACTTATTGTGGGAAGCTTGTGGAAAGCAACCTGAAACGTTTGACCCAAGTTAAACCATTTGAAGGCAATGCTACCAAATACGAATTGAACGTATGTAAACTTCTGACTCACTGGGAATGTGATGAAAGAACTAAAAGCTGAAATAAATCATTCTCTCTATTATTATTATTCTGACATTTCACATTCTTAAAATAAAGTGGTGATCCTAACTGACCTAAGACAGGGAATTTTTACTAGGATTAAATGTCAGGAATTGTGAAAAACTGACTTTAAACATATTTGGCTAAGGTGTATGTAAACTTCAACTGTACCTCTAACTTCCTTCATACTGGACACAGATACATAAAGATGGCATCCAGGAGTTCTTCATCTGACTGGGAAAGTAGATAAAGGACCTTATTGCCAAAATCCCGAAGTATCTCTTTTAAAAGAACAGCGCTAGGCCAACATAGTTGCTCTCATGTTGGAGGAGGGATAGTATTACTGTATCTCCTAAGAAACACAAAGAATACAATCAGTCTCAACGACTATTATGTTTACAATGGCTTGTATGGAAAGCAGTACCACACTTGGAAGAGACTATAGGAAACATGTACATTGTGATAGCTAGCTGGTATTAAACAACATAAGTATGAAATGATTTTGACTAGAGCAGTGAGGTAGCAAGATCTGATGAATTGATGTGAAAAGTAAGGTCACATACTTTATAGCATAAAGACAAAACATTGACTCAGATGCTAGACGTCAGGGTCATGGACAATATCAAGTTGTAATGCTGAATATATACACAGACATGGTGTAAATATTACAGCCCCCCCCGAGTGCAGATAGGGTTGAGTCAATTGACCAGGTACAGGGCCCTGTTCCAATAGGTCTGTCCCTACTGTAACAGTTTGATGGAAGGAGGGAAGGGTCCCATTACAGAGACACCAACCGTTACATGTCAGATCATTGATTACTTTAAGGAATAAGGTTGGCAGGAAGGATATTGTCAGAGTATTAGAACAGGGGCCTTGGCTTCTGTTTTGTAGGAGTCTGGTCTTTTGACTTGTAACTGTTTGAAGGAAATACCAGCGAGAACTAACTACATTCAGAAGCGTAGCTGTCCAATATTTTGTCATTTCTACCAGCTTCTAGCTTTAGTTTGGGCCATGTTGTTCTTGGACCATCCTAAAAGGCGGTGGGTGTTAGACGTCCCAGGACTGACCTCTGTGGTTATTACCCAGAATGCATTCCTTGCTGCTGCTGTATGTTGGCCCAGGCGCTGGGAAAAGAATGATCAAGCTTCTGACCACCGCCGCCTTATTCTTCCCTCACTGTTTGTTTTGTTCGGGATTTAGACTAAAGCCGTTATCGTGAAAAGAACAGGAGAGCTAATTAGCTCAAGCCCATGCTCCGTTCCCCCCTCCGGGTAGAGTACAAGCCTCACTGGCCAGGCTGCAGTTTTATTGGAGTCATAAAGCTAAATATGGCTAGGGGCTAAGCTAATCAATAGAGGACCATCGGACTCTCCCAAAACGTTTGTTTGGTGTGTAAAACCCTCTAATCCAGATAAGTAAAGAAGAGCGATGGATCCTCACTCAAACATATGTTGTGTAATGTAGCTATGCAATCCAAGTTAACGGTCTTTTGTGCTTTGTGCCTGCCTTGTATCATAGTCAGAATTATAATGGCTTGAGTGCTAACTATGCTTACTGTAGATGCCCTTGTACTGAGGGTGCGTTCAGGATCGCAATGTTTTGAGCTTCGACCTAAATGCTTTGGTGTTGACCAGCATACAAGGCCAAATCCTTTACAGCTAGAATCCTTAGTTTCTATAGACATTTTTGGACTTATAAATTAATGATGTATGTCCATTGATTCTTTAAGAATGTAACTTATAAATGACTTATTAGCTTAGTTCAACAGTCGAACCCCATCAAAACCCTACATAGAAGCTTGTTTTTTACTCCTATGTTTGTAAACAAACACTGTAGCCTCAACTTGGTTAAAACTATCATTTTGATATCGTAGATGGTCAGTCCTTTCATCTCTATGAATTTGAGCGGTTACATTTGTTATTTGAGTGGTTCCGCTTTGTTTCATTGAATGATTCTATCTTTAACAGTTTAAAACATTGTATTCCACCTGTAGACCGCCATGTCTAGATTTGAGGCTGTGTTGTAGGACCCCAATACACCACCACTGGTTCAGGTTAACACAGGTTCACAAAACTATCATCATCCTGAACGCAGCTCTGTTCAAAGCACAGTATGTTGCTAAACTCTCTCCTTCACATACTCCTCCAAAAAGCCTATTGGGAAGCCATAGAGGGCTTTGTGTTACAAACTGACAGTAAAGATGTATGACCTTCCACTGTCCTCCTAAATAACTAAACTGCAGTCCGACCCGGGAAAGGAAAGCAATAAAGCTTCTACTACTATTACTAATCTAGCTGCTGAAGAAAATAATTTGAGCCCCCTGTGAGAATTGGCCTTGCAGTTTCTCTGACTGCCTGGCAGAATGGATGGAGAGAGAGAGAGGCTCTTGGTTCACTTTGATGCTACATCCATTTACTGTGGGGTCTGGAGAGCACTGGGTTTTCTCTCTGGCGAGCCTGTTTCTATACGAGAGGGAGTGTGACTTGGGATTGGTGTGTTAGAAGTGTTCTTGTCACATTCTAAGTCTGGACAGGGATATAGGGAGAGATGATTCTAGAAGGGAATAGAATCAAATAGAACATGATGGATTTAGACAATCTATTATTACATTACAATGCAGAGACGTTGCATAAAGGCTTCACACAATGAGATTGATGTACAGAACATTAAAGCATGAACATCATTGATCAGTTGTAAATGTCAGAAATGTCTGTTTGTGTATTTTAGTCCTCCAGCTAAACGGGTAGCAGGCAGGGAGAAGGTGGATGGAATCAGTCACCATGTAGTCTTATAGTGCTGTAATTACAGTGCTCTGTGCAATCTGGTCTCTATTGTAAACCAGGATGGTGTTCTTAGGTGTGAATACCATTCCTCCTCCGCTAACCTCAGCTCACACACGAACACACACACACACAAACGAACAAACGCATCCCCTCGAATAAATCCCCCCGGCCTGCACACTCAAATGCCCATGTAATACACACACACACACACACACACACACACACACACACACACACACACACACACACACACACACACACACACACACACACACACACACACACACACACACACACACACACACACACACACACACACACACACACACACGTCCCTAGTCTCCTGGCAGCTCCCAGTCCCCATAAGCTTTATTGGTATATTTAGTCAACTTGTGCTCATTGCTCAGTCCAATAGGTTCCATTTGTCTGAACTCCAGTTAGAGGAAATGGTATACGTCAGCTCAGGGAGGGAGGAGAATGAGGGAGAGGGGGAGATCTCTCTCTGCCAGAGATAATGAGCACCACAGGGTCCCAGCCTCCACCAGGACCTGCCACCAGAACACCTTACCAGGGGGCCCCCACACTGCTCAGGGACACACACAGATACTGCAACAGACGCACACTGCGGCATAACACACACACTGCAGCACACTGACACACACACATTAAGACATACAGACAGGCAAACCAACAATAACTCACACACAGAGAACATTTTGACTTTATCACACAGCAATGAATACTCTCTTCCCCCTCTTCATCACACAGCAATGAATACTCTCTTCCCCCTCTTCATCACACAGCAATGAATACTCTCTTCCCCCTCTTCATCACACAGCAATGAATACTCTCTTCCCCCTCTTCATCACACAGCAATGAATACTCTCTTCCCCCTCTTCATCACACAGCAATGAATACTCTCTTCCCCCTCTTCATCACACAGCAATGAATACTCTCTTCCCCTCTTCATCACACAGCAATGAATACTCTCTTCCCCCTCATCACACAGCAATGAATACTCTCTTCCCCCTCTTCATCACACAGCAATGAATACTCTATTCCCTCTCTTCATTACACAGCAATGAATACTCTCTTCCCCCTCTTCATCACACAGCAATGAATACTCTCTTCCCCCTCTTCATCACAGCAATGAATACTCTCTTCCCCCTCTTCACACAGCAATGAATACTCTCTTCCCCTCGTCATCACACAGCAATGAATACTCTCTTCCCCTCGTCATCACACAGCAATGAATACTCTCTTCCCCCTCGTCATCACACAGCAATGAATACTCTCTTCCCCCTCGTCATCACACAGCAATGAATACTCTATTCCCTCTCTTCATTACACAGCAATGAATACTCTCTTCCCCCTCTTCATCACACAGCAATGAATACTCTCTTCCCCCTCTTCATCACAGCAATGAATACTCTCTTCCCTCTCTTCACACAGCAATGAATACTCTCTTCCCCTCGTCATCACACAGCAATGAATACTCTCTTCCCCCTCGTCATCACACAGCAATGAATACTCTCTTCCCCCTCGTCATCACACAGCAATGAATACTCTCTTCCCCCTCGTCATCACACAGCAATGAATACTCTCTTCCCCCTCGTCATCACACAGCAATGAATACTCTCTTCCCCCTCGTCATCACACAGCAATGAATACTCTCTTCCCCCTCGTCATCACACAGCAATGAATACTCTCTTCCCCCTCGTCATCACACAGCAATGAATACTCTCTTCCCCCTCGTCATCACACAGCAATGAATACTCTCTTCCCCCTCGTCATCACACAGCAATGAATACTCTCTTCCCCCTCGTCATCACACAGCAATGAATACTCTCTTCCCCCTCGTCATCACACAGCAATGAATACTCTCTTCCCCCTCGTCATCACACAGCAATGAATACTCTCTTCCCCCTCGTCATCACACAGCAATGAATACTCTCTTCCCCCTCGTCATCACACAGCAATGAATACTCTCTTCCCCCTCGTCATTACACAGCAATGAATACTCTCTTCCCTCTCTTCATTACACAGCAATGAATACTCTCTTCCCTCTCTTCATTACACAGCAATGAATACTCTCTTCCCTCTCTTCATTACACAGCAATGAATACTCTCTTCCCCCCCTTCATCACACAGCAATAAATACTCTTTCTCTCGCAGTAGTCTCGACAACACCGCACTGCGTAGGCAGTAGTCTCGACAACACCGCACTGCGTAAGCAGTAGTCTCGACAACACCGCACTGCGTAAGCAGTAGTCTCGACAACACCGCACTGCGTTAGCAGTAGTCTCGACAACACCGCACTGCGTAAGCAGTAGTCCCGTCTCAAACTGTTCCCCAATAGATACTGCACAAATCAGGCCAGTGAGTGGCTGACAACTGCACTCTATAATAACATTATAGCTCTGGTTTAGAGTACAGTATGAACATCCATGCTGTTTACAAGATACTTCTGTGTATATATAGTGTGATTAGTGGAATTGTCTATTTCAGCCATACATGTTGCTGACCGGTATATAAAATCAAGCGCACAGCCATGCAATCTCCATAGACAAATATTGACAGTAGAATGGCCCTTACTGAAGAGCTCAGTGACTGTCAACGTGACACACGTCATAGGATGCCACCTTTCCAACAAGTCAGTTCATAACATTTCTGCTCTGCTAGAGCTACCCACGTCAACTGTAAGTGCTGTTATTGTAAAGTGGAAACCTCTAGGAGCAACAACTACTCAGCCACGAAGTGGTAGGCCACACAAGCTCAGGGTCCGTTGAGTGCTAAAGCACGTAGCGCGTAAAAATCATCTGTCCTTGGTTGCAACACTCACAACCAAATACCAAACTGTCTCTAGAAGCAACGTCAGCACAGTAACTGTTCGTCGGGAGCGTCATGAAATGGGTTTCCATGGCCGAGCAGCCGCACACAAGCCTAAGATTACCATGCGCAACGCCAAGCGTTGGCTAAAGTGGTGTAAAGCTCGCCGCCATTGGACTCTGGAGCAGTGGAAACACATTCTCTGGAGTGATGAATCACACTTCGCCATCTGGCAGTCCGACGGACAAATCTGGTTTTGGCGGGTGCCAGGAAAACGCTACCTGTCCGAATCAATAGTGCCAACTGTAAAGTTGGTGGAGGAGGAATAGTGGTCTGGGGCTGTTTTTCATGGTTCGGACCCCTTTAGTTTCAGTTATTAAGGGAGATCTCAACGCTTCAGCATACAATGACATTCTAGATGATTCTGTGCTTACAACTTTGTGGCAACCGTTTGGGGAAGGCCATTTCCTGTTTCAGCGTGACAATGCCCCCGAAATGGTTTGTCGATCAGTGTGGATTCCAGTTAGATAATGTGCTGCTAGTCAGAACAAGATATATTCCATTTAGACAACGTGCTGCCAGTCAGAACAATATATATTCCAGTTAGACTACGGGGTACCACTCAGAACCTTATATATTCCAGTTAGACTGCGGGGTGCCACTCAGAACCTTATATATTCCAGTTAGACTACGGGGTGCCACTCAGAACCTTATATATTCCAGTTAGACTACGGGGTGCCACTCAGAACCTTATATATTCCAGTTAGACTGCGGGGTGCCACTCAGAACCTTATATATTCCAGTTAGACTGCGGGGTGCCACTCAGAACCTTATATATTCCAGTTAGACTACGGGGTGCCACTCAGAACCTTATATATTCCAGTTAGACTGCGGGGTGCCACTCAAAACCTTATATATTCCAGTTAGACTACGGGGTGCCACTCAGAACCTTATATATTCCAGTTAGGCTACGTGGTGCCACTCAGAACCTTATATATTCCAGTTAGACTGCGGGGTGCCACTCAGAACCTTATATATTCCAGTTAGGCTACGTGGTGCCACTCAGAACCTTATATATTCCAGTTAGACTGCGGGGTGCCACTCAGAACCTTATATATTCCAGTTAGGCTACGTGGTGCCACTCAGAACCTTATATATTCCAGTTAGACTGCGGGGTGCCACTCAGAACCTTATATATTCCAGTTAGACTACGGGGTGCCACTCAGAACCTTATATATTCCAGTTAGACTACGGGGTGCCACTCAGAACCTTATATATTCCAGTTAGACTACGGGGTGCCACTCAGAACCTTATATATTCCAGTTAGGCTACGGGTGCCACTCAGAACCTTATATATTCCAGTTAGACTGCGGGGTGCCACTCAGAACCTTATATATTCCAGTTAGACTACGGGGTGCCACTCAGAACCTTATATATTCCAGTTAGACTACGGGGTGCCACTCAGAACCTTATATATTCCAGTTAGACTACGGGGTGCCACTCAGAACCTTATATATTCCAGTTAGACTACGGGTGCCACTCAGAACCTTATATATTCCAGTTAGACTGCGGGGTGCCACTCAGAACCTTATATATTCCAGTTAGACTACGGGGTGCCACTCAGAACCTTATATATTCCAGTTAGACTACGGGGTGCCACTCAGAACCTTATATATTCCAGTTAGACTACGGGGTGCCACTCAGAACCTTATATATTCCAGTTAGACTACGGGGTGCCACTCAGAACCTTATATATTCCAGTTAGACTACGTGGTGCCACTCAGAACCTTATATATTCCAGTTAGGATACGTGGTGCCACTCAGAACATTGCTCAGATGGTTGGAGGATGGAGTTTAATTAGAGTTGTGGGTAAGACTTATTTAAACCACGACTGAATTACCTGTAGGCTATTATCTGTAAGTTTCTCTGGATAAGAGCGCCTGCTAAATGATCATGTCATTATATTATAGAACAGTTAGCCTGGCTGATTACGCTGTTGAACCCACCCTCTGTTCCCCCAGAGTAGAAAGGACCTTATCCACCCAACTGTTAAACACAATCAGTCTGTGGTCCACATGTGAATGGGATGTGAATGGTATGCTATTGGAGAGCTGTGAAGGCTGATACAGAGGCTTGACTTGACACTACTCGCCAACATCACAGCTATTATACCTTGGTTACAGAGGTCACGTCTTATCAGAGCACTGAGCTGCCCCCCCCCCCACTCACAATCCTACTGACCAACATCACAGCTATTATACCTTGGTTACAGAGGTCACGTCTTATCAGAGCACTGAGCTGGGCGCCCCCCCCCACTCACAATCCGAATTACACACACACTCAGGCACTCTCCCTCCACAATCCTACTTACACACACTCGGGCACACACACACACATACACACACAGTCACCCTCCTCAGAGCCACACTCCAATTACACTGTAAAGGACAAGGCTGAGACACAGCGCTCTGCATGACCTTGTTACAGGAGAGATGGATGAGGCCATTTATCTCCACAGACGATCAAATAACTTGACCCTGCCCTCATTACCCTGGTCTGGGGTAGAACTCTGTCTGTACACAACTCTCCATAGGATGAGACACTGTAATTATAGCCAGTTTTTAACTACTTTGAGATGCTTTGTTATAAAAAGACTACAGGGAAGATGGAGGTAGAGATGAGGACTTTGTTTTGTGTTTTCCTGGTTGGATAACATGTCTTAAGGATTGCTATTTAGTTAAAGGGTCAGGGGAAGTTGAAGCCAAAGTTGTTCCGTTTTCAAATGGTTTGTTCTCCCTTCACTGGCAAGTAAGGATGGAAAAGAGACTGGGTGGTGCTGAAATGGAAAAGAGACTGGGTGGTGCTGAAATGGAAAAGAGACTGGGTGGTGCTGAAATGGAAAAGAGACTGGGTGGAGCCGAAATGGGTGGAGCCGAAATGGGTGGAGCCGAAATGGGTGGAGCCGAAATGGGTGGAGCCGAAATGGGTGGAGCCGAAATGGGTGGAGCCGAAATGGGTGGAGCCGAAATGGGTGGAGCCGAAATGGGTGGAGCCGAAATGGGTGGAGCCGAAATGGGTGGAGCCGAAATGGGTGGAGCCGAAATGGAAAAGAGACTGGGTGGAGCCGAAATGGAAAAGAGACCGGGTACTATAGACGATTGGATTTAGCTATGAGTCCCTGCGTTGTCTCTTCCTCCGTCTCTACCGTCCAAGTTTTCAGTGAAGCATGATGTTATCTGATTCCATTTGATTTTCCAGTTCTCACTAACTGTTCTATCACGTAGCCTGCAGCTGGGAACACAGTGTTGTTTAACAGCCTGTTATGGAGCGTTACCCTTCACATTACAAGAGGAGAACATGATAGGTAATCTCACATTTAAATTATTTCTCAGCAGACAGTTATACACACCCACACACACTATTTTATTTGTTTATTTGATTTAACCTTTATTTAACTGGGCAAGTCAGTTAGGAACAAATTCGTATTTACAATGAGGGCCTTTGGGGATGGAGGCTGGGATTAAAAATAAATAAAAAAGAAATAAAATCACGGCAAGAGACAACACTACATAGAGACCTAATACAACAACATAACATGGTAACAACACAACACTACATAGAGACCTAATACAACAACATAACATGGTAACAACACAACACTACATAGAGACCTAATACAACAACATAACATGGTAACAACACAACACTACATAGAGACTTCAGACAACAACACAACATGGTAACAACACTACATAGAGACCTCAGACAACAACACAACATGGTAACAACACATGACAACAACACAACATGGTAACAACACATGGTAACACAACACTACATAGAGACCTAAGACAACAACACAACATGGTAACACAACACTACATAGAGACCTAAGACAACAACACAACATGATAACACAACACTACATAGAGACCTAAGACAGCAACACAACATGGTAACAACGCATGACAACACAACATGGTAACAACACAACACTACATAGCGACCTAAGACAACACAACATGGTAACAACACATGGTAACAACACTACACTATATAGAGACCTAAGACAACAACACAACATGGTAGCAACACATGACAACATGGCAGCAGCACAAAACATGGTACAAACATTGGGCACAGACAACAGCACAAAGGGCAAGAAGGTAGAGACAACAATACATCACGCTAAGCAGCCTGTCAGTAAGAGTGTCCATGATTGAGTCTTTGAATGAAGAGATTGAGATGAAACTGTCCAGTTTGAGTGTTTGTTGCAGCTCGTTCCAGTCACTAGGTGCAGCGAACTGAAAAGAGAGACCCGGGGATACCCCCACACAGGCACCCAAACACAGACACACACACGCACCCCGACACCCCCCCACACATACAGACACTCTGACACCCCTCTCCCCTGCTGTATGTTGCAGTTCCACCGGAGTTCCTGAAGAGGCCGGCCAACATCTACGCCCACGAGTCCATGGACATCATGTTTCAGTGTGAGGTCACAGGCTCCCCGGCCCCCACCGTCAAATGGGTCAAAAACGGAGACGCTGTCATTCCCAGCGACTACTTCAAAATCATTGTAAGTTTGTTGTAATGTAAAATGTCATTAGGATGTGTGACGTAAAACCTGTAGTTCAGCTTCTGATCTTTACTGAGGAGAAGTTCTAGTGACATTCTACAGTCTGATACCTCTTAACCAATCGCTTTAACAAGCAGTGCTTCAGCTAGATGCTCAACTGATGTGGTCTTTGATTTACGAGTGGTCGGTCAATCACCATATTGACCTCTCACACAGTCTCCACCTCAAGACATTGACCTATTTCCCTCTCTCTCCACCACCTGATGTTATTGACCTCGCTCTCTCGGTCGCTTTTTCTCTCTTTTTCTCTCTGTCTCTCTCTCTCTCTCTGTCTCTCTCTCTCTGACCCGCAGAATGAACACAACCTGCAGGTGCTGGGTCTGGTCAAGTCTGACGAGGGCTTTTACCAGTGTCTGGCAGAGAACGATGCAGGAAACATGCAGTCCAGCGCTCAGCTCATCATCCTAGAGCACGGTACGTTGGGAGGGGAACCGAATGGACAGGGTTCTAGATAGAAGCCAGTGCTCATTCTGGGGGAGCTTGGTTGTAGTGGTAATCACATTGATGGGTGTTTTGGGGTACATTAGGTTTACTCAAACACAAGGCTGGACACTGGAAATGAGTAGAGCCTAGAATACAGTAGACAATGTGAATATTGAACAAATCTAAGAAGCATGCCCAAAGAGTATGACAAGCAAAGAGAGTAGGACAAGAAAAAGGACAACCCAAAACCTCCAGGGAGAGGTAGGGACAGAAACAAAGACAACCCAAAACCTCCAGGGAGAGGGAGAGGTAGGGACAGAAACAAAGACAACCCAAAACCTCCAGGGAGAGGGAGAGGTAGGGACAGAAACAAAGACAATCCAAAACCTCCAGGGAGAGGGAGAGGTAGGGACAGAAACAAAGACAACCCAAAACCTCCAGGGAGAGGGAGAGGTAGGGACAGAAACAAAGACAATCCAAAACCTCCAGGGAGAGGTAGGGACAGAAACAAAGACAATCCAAAACCTCCAGGGAGAGGGAGAGGTAGGGACAGCAACAAAGACAATCCAAAACCTCCAGGGAGAGGGAGAGGTAGGGACAGCAACAAAGACAATCCAAAACCTCCAGGGAGAGGGAGAGGTAGGGACAGAAACAAAGACAATCCAAAACCTCCAGGGAGAGGTAGGGACAGAAACAAAGACAATCCAAAACCTCCAGGGAGAGGTAGGGACAGAAACAAAGACAATCCAAAACCTCCAGGGAGAGGTAGGGACAGCAACAAAGACAACACCACCAGACACCAGAATAGATTCAGTTCCTAAAAATAGGACTGGGTGTATTAAAACGCCCATGTGGGGGAAAGGGAAAAATACCAATCTGGGGCTGGGTGATGACGAGGTGAAGTTTTTTCTTCTCCATCCTGCTTTTAAAAGTGCTGTTTCTCTGCCAAATCAAGAAGCACCGTACATTATGATTCCAACAACCGGCACATCCACCTACAGATATCTATAGTAGCTACCAAACTAACTGCAGAACTGCATTTCTGTAGGTAACCAGATTTAACACGTGTGAATTGTCCCGTTACTCCTGAGCAGGTTGTTCATGGATTAGCATAAATTGGGGTGTCGGTCAGATAGCTCCCTCCAAACAGTGTTCTCTTCTCCCCGTTGGAAGGCACTAAGTCAGAAATAATGATGACCTGCAGCTTTTAAGTAGCATTATGCATATCTCAAATAATTGCTCAACGAGGGAGATCAGCAAGGGGTGTCTTGTGACCTAAAACTTGTTTTTGTTTGGGATCAGTCAGTAAAGCAGACGGTCTGACACACTCGCCTGCACTCAGCAGGACGTTAGAGAGAGCACTCTTATCCCATGACATGAAAGGGCTGTTTTAATGATTCCTACTGCCTTTGTAAGGTACAATAGGTTATTGGCTACAGCTGCCAGGCTAGCAGCCCTTTCTCCCCCTACATTACATCATGGTGGCTTCTTCTCATGAAAGTCGAGAGTTCAGTGCCCTGTTTACAGCTACACAAACAGTGAATGTGGGAAGTTCATATTCCCTGAAGAGTGGATGTAAATATCCATCATATGCACTTTGCTTATTTCCAGTTTCCATACATTTGATTCCTCCCTGTGTCAGCATGTGGTCCATCAGCATCCTTAACAATCCTATAATTTCTTACAAAAGCTGCCTCACAGAGGTGCCAAAGTAAGTATTCCCTTCCATAGAAACGGCCCAGTTTGGCCGTGCTGTTCTGTGAATATCGCTCTCTGAGGCAGCGAGATGATTTTCTTCCTCTAGCTCTGTAAATTGAGAGTAGATCTCTCTGGAACGTATCTCCTCTCCTGTGCCGGGTTAGTGTACACAGATCCTCCTTGGTGCCATCTGTCAACTCTCCCCTCCCGCCGCTCTCTCCTATCAGCCACCTGCTCTGTCCCCTGTGCACCTCTGTCCACTGGGCCAAGTGCTAAATGTGCTGTCCGGTCCGTACTGTCCTCTCTCTTTTCACCCTCACCGGCTGTCCCCCTCACCGCTGGGGGTCCTTATCCGCTCCCTCGTCCCCCTCCTCTCCTGTGCCTCTGTCCTCCTCTCCTGTGTCTCCCCCTTCCGTCGCCCTCCTCCTGTGTCTCCCCCCTCCGTCCCCCTCCTGTGTCTCCGTCCCCCTCCTCCCCCCTCCTCCTGTGTCTCCCCCCTCCGTCCCCCTCCTGTGTCCCCCTCCTCTCCTGTGTCTCGTCCCCCTCTTCTCTCCCGTGTCGTCCCCCATCAGATTTGCCCCTTCTCCCTTACTGCTGCCGCGGTTGCATTTGTGTCTATGATAGAAAAAGGGGTTTGAATCATGTCTGTGCTCAGTTGTGTAAAGAATGAATTTAGAAAAAGTTCCAATACTGAACATATTGATTTTCTTTATCTTTTTGTAATCCAAACATTTCTTTCCTATTCATCCAAGTTCAGACAGAAAAGCCTCCATGAACGACCACTACTTCACTGAAGAGACCAGAGTAGAAAAAACACTTTGTGTTCTTCCTTCAGGAGTTCAACAAAGCGAACACAGACCAGCTCACTGCTACGTTTTTAAAACCCTCAGTTACTTTTTGGAGCCGGAGACCAAAAATAGCCCTCAAATTGCAGTCCGGAGCAATTTTTGTACACATTCCTTCCTTTGCCATGTGTTCTGTGCAATGTAGGGTGACTAGTTACAAACAGATGTTAGAACAGGATAACATCAGAAATGGACCTGGATGAGACTAATTATATAATGCGAGGGTGGCCAAGTGACCCTAGTTAATTCACCCTGTAAACCGGCCTCACTTTCTCCTGCGCTCTCCTATAATGGTGAGGAGCAGAGCCTTTTAAAAGGCGTAGTTAGTATTGTTACTGCCACCATTTAGAACTATTTGAGTCAGGCCACCACACGTTGTTAGGTGTTGCTAGTTTAGCATCTTATTGGTCTCTGTAGTCATTTGTGGTCTATACATGTCTGGTTTTCTAGTCATTTACAGTCAAGTGTGTATATTATATGGCTGGGTTTTAGATTGACATTGTAATTGAAAACTAAGAACAAAACGTAGTCAACATATACTGCGTTCAGTATTGGAGGGGCAGTCAGTATTGGAGGGGAGCTAATGCAGGAAACCGGCGAATGAACAGGCATTGAGGATGTTGTTTGCTCCTCTGCCCTCTGCCTTTTCCTCCCACATTCATTCAAGAGATGTTCTTCTCTTTTGCATTTGAATGCTTGTTTTTCTCCCCTCAGCATGTAAGCACCCCTTCAGATATTCAAGTGCTCCTCTCTCACCTCTCTATGTTTTGACCCCCCCCCCCCCCCCCCCCGGTTCGGAGGCTCCCGCTGTAGAAGGGAATTGTATAGGATAATCAAATAGCAGCAGGAGTTGATTGGCTGAGTCTACTTCATCTCACACTTATAGGACTCCTGTTTTTTAAAATATGGTGTCTGTTATACCAGGGTAGTGCATCTGTTATACCGGGGTAGTGCGTCTGTTGTACCGGGGTAGCGCGTCTGTTGTACCGGGGTAGCGCGTCTGTTGTACCGGGGTAGCGCGTCTGTTGTACCGGGGTAGCGCGTCTGTTGTACCGGGGTAGCGCGTCTGTTGTACCGGGGTAGCGCGTCTGTTGTACCGGGGTAGCGCGTCTGTTGTACCGGGGTAGCGCGTCTGTTGTACCGGGGTAGCGCGTCTGTTGTACCGGGTTAGCGCGTCTGTTGTACCGGGGTAGGGCGTCTGTTGTACCGGGGTAGGGCGGCTGTTGTACCGGGGTAGCGCGGCTGTTGTACCGGGGTAGCGCGTCTGATATCTGTCTGTCTATTGTACCAGGGTAGCGGGTCAGGTGTCTGTGTTCTACCAGGGTAGTGTATTGTACCAGGGTAGTGGGTCAGGTGTCTGTAGTTTACCAGGGGTAGTGTATTGGACCAGGGTAGTGAGTCAGGTGTCTGTAGTTTACCAGGGTAGTGAGTCAAGTGTCTGTATTGGACCAGGGTAGTGTATTGTAGTGTATTGCATTGGACCAGGGTAGTGGGTGGAGTGGATAAAACCAAGAAGAGCTCAGTCACACCGGGGCTTTAACAGGAATCAGTCATTCCACCCATAATGACCAGTACTCCCCCCCCCCCCCCCCCACACACACACACACACACAAACACACACAGCCTCTTCCCTCCTCTCTTTTTTCCCCTTCTTCCCCATCTCTCTTCCTCACCCTCTCCCTCTCCCCCTCCCTCAGCACATTGTCCCAGTCAGTCCCCACCCAGAGCAGAAAACCACTCTAGTCAACACTAAACTGACAGGACACAGAGCACTTTCACCACAGCCAAACACAAATGCCTGTTGAGAAATGGACTTTCTCCATCTAATGACTGGCTGAGTGCTTTTTTTGTTTTGCAGAGCGTGGGAGCAGTCGGATGATAAATTGAAATCAGTGGTGTTGGAATTCAGAGGCTGACATAGTGATAGATCAGAGAGGGGGAGATCTCCGCTGCCAGGCTTGCCAGCCAAGCTGCTGGGGAAGTTTTCAGTTGGGCATAGCAGAGTGGGATAGAATCAATAGGATATTATAGAGTATAATTTAACCTAGCAGGGCTGTTTTTGATGGATGTGTTTTTGCGATCAGTAAGTTAAAACTGATTAGACTGGAAAGAGAGGAACTATAGTATCTACAGAATACTACTACAGCAGAGAATAGTACTGCGGCAGAGAATAGTACTGCGGCAGAGAATAGTACTGCGGCAGAGAATAGTACTGCGGCAGAGAATAGTACTGCGGCAGAGAATAGTACTGCGGCCCAGAATAGTACTGCGGCCCAGAATAGTACTGCCGCCCAGAATAGTACTGCGGCCCAGAATAGTACTGCGGCCCAGAATGCCACTACAGTATACTACTACAGCCTTCCCAGTTACAACGAAGATGAGAGGAAGCAGTGCTAAAAATAAAATTTAGGGACTCCTCTGGGGCTCTGTACAACCCAACAAGAACACAAATGTAAACCCCTAGTGTCTGTCAGGGGGATAGAAGCTGTATCTTCAGGCCGGGCTCAGGGACAGGGCGACCAGACACTATTTGTGTTGTGTGTCACTGTGGCGTCTGTAGCAGCGGCTGTAAAGTCATAAAGCGAGCAGTGGTCCCCGTGCGACGCTCACAGCCATGTAAATGTGACAGTTTTACGCGCCCCGCATCTTGCCCCCCTCTCAATCCGAAGGCCTCGGAGAAGAGAGGGAGAGTGAGTCAGAGAGATGGCGAATTGAATCAGAGCGACTGTTGGTTTTACAGCTACGCACTCTGACAAGGGCCTTTTTATTCGCCTTGGAAGATGGATGGTGGACCAGCTAGTGTGATATTAGTTTATATGGAGTACGTTCAAGATTGGAAATGAAATGTTTTGAAAATGTTAGAAATGTATAGAAATGAGGTTAGTCCAAACATACAGCCTACAGTAGTAACGTGCAAGGTATTCTTAGTGCCCCATCAATAGTAAATACACTAAATAGTGGTGTTACCCAGAAGGCTCGGCCCACCTACAGGAAGTAATGGTAGTGTTACCCAGAAGGCTCGGCCCACCTACAGGAAGTAAAGAAAGTTTTACCCAGAAGGCTCGGTCCACCTACGGTAAGTAATGGTAGTGTTACCCAGAAGGCTCAGCCCACCTACAGTAAGTAATGGTAGTGTTACCCAGAAGGCTCAGCCCACCTACGGTAAGTAATGGTAGTGTTATCCAGAAGGCTCAGCCCACCTACGGTAAGTAATGGTAGTGTTACCCAGAAGGCTCAGCCCACCTACAGTAAGTAATGGTAGTGTTACCCAGAAGGCTCAGCCCACCTACAGTAAGTAATGGTAGTGTTACCCAGAAGGCTCAGCCCACCTACAGGAAGTAATGGTAGTGTTACCCAGAAGGCTCAGCCCACCTACAGTAAGTAATGGTAGTGTTACCCAGAAGGCTCAGCCCACCTACGGTAAGTAATGGTAGTGTTACCCAGAAGGCTCAGCCCACCTACAGTAAGTAATGGTAGTGTTACCCAGAAGGCTCAGCCCACCTACAGTAAGTAATGGTAGAAGAAACACAGACAACCCTAACTAGAACACCCACTTCCTCCTACCTCTGATTACTGGGCCTGTGTGGTTTCCACTGTGAGCAGTTAGGCAGCTGATCAGAAGAGTGTGGTTTCCACTGTGTGTGTGTGTGTGTATGTATTTGTATTTACCACACTCTGTTCAAGGACCGTGAACGTGGGTTTGACTGCCAATTTGCTCCCTTGGGCTTTGTGTACTCTACAATGGTTAGGACCGGCAGTGGTTGGTTCCTGAAGCTTATTATTCTTTGTATATTTTCCCTGATTGTTCATTCCGGCAGGGTAGCCTAGTGGTTAGAGCGTTGGACTAGTAACCGAAAGGTTGCAAGTTCAAATCCCCGAGCTGACGAGGTACAAATCTGTCGTTCTGCCCCTGAACAAGGCAGTTAACCCACTGTTCCTAGACCTTCATTGAAAATAAGAATTTGTTCTCAACTGACTTGCCTAGTTAAATAAAGATTTTACTTTTTTTTTTAAATCCATCTCTGAGATTCATTTGCTTACATGAGGACAGAATATTACCATCTGTGTGTTTTTCTGTTATTCTGTATGATAATTCAACCCTCTTTCTTTTTACAATGGAAACTGAAAGGTTATGTTTCTTTCCAGTTTACTGTATCTTTTCATTGCTTTTTTTTCAAGGTCACACTTTCAACCTTGTTATCGCGGACGTTTTTAGCCCTGACCTGGGCTTGGTGTGTCACCTGCCTCAGCCTCACGCGCCAGTCACACCTTCCCTATCACTTTATCACTCACACTCCCTCCAGGATGCTGGTTGCTGTTGTTGGATACCACCCATCCCCGGAGTCTACTTTCAGGGCTCTATTCGGCCTAAATGGGTGGAAGCGCCACGTTGCGCAAAAACAAAGCTCTTCCTTTATACCCCGACAGGTCACCTGACCCCCAGCGGGGTCCCTGGGCTCCTGGCTCAGAGATGAGAGGCGTTGCCAGGCTAGCGTTTCCTTTTCACGTCAACCGCCCCCTGTCGTGCCACCTTCCCTCTACGCATATTGACCATCAGGCAACATTCCAGGGTGGTATATAATAGGCTACCCGCCTCGATGTCCCTATGCGTGACATCCATCCCACATAGACCAACCCAGCGACCCCGATTACACTGAATCCAGGGGGGGTTCCTCTCTGAGTTACACTAACAATTCATTTATTTGGACCTTTCCTCTCCTGTTGGGAGAAACCTGGCACAAGCACCCCTGAGATATCGAACCACTTACCGTACTGTACACAGTTACGTGTTGAGAATTCAATTCACACACCAGGTAATAAGAACCTGCGGCCTGTTGGGGATTATGATGATGATGTAGGGTAAAACAGATTTC
This sequence comes from Salvelinus alpinus, assembly GCF_045679555.1. NCBI lineage: Eukaryota > Metazoa > Chordata > Actinopteri > Salmoniformes > Salmonidae > Salvelinus > Salvelinus alpinus. The sequence continues at coordinate 16,172,408 of NC_092090.1, forward strand.
CTGCTTCTTTAACTCTATAGGAGGAACCCCTGTGAGTGCCCCTCCCGTTTCTTCTCCACTGAGCATGTTTACCACTGGATGCTAATTTCCCCAAAGAAAGACTACAAGACGGGGGGGAGGAGGGGAGGCAATCAACATAGAAAAATATGTCCATGCTCTTATTCATTTACATATCAGGGCTCATGCCACAGCAGGCGCCTCACATGTTTTGGGCGAAGGGGGGGGGGAGCATGATATACAATCATGACCCTACAGTGGAAGTGGATCAGGGAAGGATGTTTGTCTGATGAGGAAGGGGATGCTGTATGTATGCATGTACACACCAGACATTTAATTATTGATGGAACCAACCTGATTCAATTATCAGCTGTGTTTCAAAGCAGATGAAAGTCCAAGGGGAATTTTCTGTGTGTGAATTAAACGTGTACACTCTTGTGATGGGAGACTAGCATGCAGGCGCTCTGAGACCACGGATAGAGGGAAGGACTTTAAAGTGGCAAGGGCGGAGATTTAGTAGGTGGATGGAGGAGATGAGTGGGACGGGGGGGCAAAGGGAGTAAGACTGACTGCTCCATGTGCCTGCTTTAGCCCTAGCAGGGGTGTAGGAGTCAGGGGACAGGGAGGGAGGTTAGACCTCTAAGGAGCCTACCTCTCCACCCTCACCAGATGAGTCTCCGTACACTCACTCCATCATATCCCCTGATGCCTGGAACACTAGGGGGGCTCCCTAAACCCTAATCCTGCTCTGTCATGCTGTGACCCCCCCCAACCACCCTCTCCACCAGATCCGTCCGTCCACTTCAGTTGTTGTCCTCCTGCAGCTCCATCCCTTTATCTCACCAGCCAGAGGGTCCTCAGGCAGAAAACAGCCCCCCCCCCCCCCCTAAAAAAAAAAACAGACCCATCCCAAATGTTTCATCTTCCACACGTCTCTGATGCCTTAGTTCCACTTTGCTCTATTTTTAGGCTGTAATGCAGTTATTTGGCTCTTTGTTGACGACCGAAGAAAAAATAAAGTGTCTTCCAATGAGTTGTGTGATCTGGCAACACTGTTGGTAGCTGTAGGTTTTCTACTTAATGTTGAACCACTATACCACAAGTCCTTCAAGTTCCCAACCCCTTCACTTGTCCTTGGGTTCCTTTACAATGAGCTGTTCCAGAAAATACTTTCCTTATCTGTGCTTCATAAAATAAAGAATATGCCATGTTTTAGATCCCAGATTTCCAATTAGCTGCAAACACCTGTTGAAATGGTGCAGGGAGTGTAAGAAATGAATATGGAGATACCGAGAACTCATGCGGACAGCTCCAAATCACCCAGAACCCATGAACTCATGTCTAACCTTAGCGCTACAGTGGACTACTTTGCTTTCTCTGTGGCGCGAGCCTCACTGAAAACCAGCTTTAATGCCACCTTCTCAGGAGGGAAACCCCATGTGTATCAAGTTACTGATCTGTGTTTTGTTCCTTGGGCAGTGGGCATTCTGTAACCCTTATAGACTTGATAAGAACTCAGATGCCTCTCCTGTCCCTCACGACTCCTCTCCCGTCCCTCACGACTCCTCTCCCGTCCCTCACGACTCCTCTCCCGTCCCTCACGACTCCTCTCCCGTCCCTCACGACTCCTCTCCCGTCCCTCACGACTCCTCTCCCGTCCCTCACGACTCCTCTCCCGTCCCTCACGACTCCTCTCACCACGTAAAAAGGTGTCAGGAACAGAAACACTTTGTCCTCAAGGCCAACAGGCAGAGGAGGGTGGGGGAACAGAAACACTTTGTCCTCAAGGCCAACAGGCAGAGGAGGCCCCGAAGAGGAGGGTGGGGCAACAGCGTCCTCCTCTTGAACAAGTCCAACGCTTGGCCAACCGACGAACGAGAGGAAGCAAGGGACCGGGAGATAAAGAACAAACGACATGTTTCATCTGCCTCTCCATCTTTCTCGTTCCCTCCCTCGTTTTTGTCTTGAAGACATTTGTCTGTCTCTTACCCGAGTTTGTATCTTTTGTCGACACATCAAGAGCCTCTCCAAATGTCACGAGCTGTCAGAATTCTCTTTCCTCTGATGTTATCGGCTGGAGACTAGCAAGAGAACATGGCCTCTTGAAAAAAATGAATGACTGAAATGGTCTTCGCTTTGCTTCCAGCAGCAACCAATTGGATACGACCACACCACAATCGTTCTCGCTTGATCAGAACCCCCCACAAATGCCGTTTCAGAACATCTCAGAGGAAGCATCACAAATCAGTCAAGAGCGCAGTTTGTCTGCCATCACACATGTTCTTGTTGAAGTTCTATGAAAGCTTGGATGTGTTCATTTAGCTGCTTAACTGACCATGATATTTTGCCGAAAAAGGAATCAAGACATTTCCTTTAAATCTTTTAGCTCTATCAGTATTTTTTTTAACCATCTTATATCAGCTCTCTCCTTTTCATGTGCCATATCTCATCCTCTTCTGCTGAAGAGCATGACCGTCTCTCTTCCCTCTTTCTCTCCTCCCTCTTTTCCTCCCGGAGATAAAAGTGCTCATTCTGTAATAAGCCATTCGTTTAGCCATGTGGCTCTGTTCAGCTACATTACATGAACCCAACCCACAGACAGAAGCAGACACTGTTTCCTTCACTTTTGAGACTAGTTTTACCATTATGCAACACTTGGCAAGACCTCTCACTCTCCAAGTTACATAGTAGCGACTTTGAACACTGCCTGGTGACGTCATTGTTGACCTGAATCCTAAATAACCATGCTTTCTTTGTATATAACAGCAAATGAGATGTTTGAAAGCCCAACAGCCTGCCAATGAGCTAATTGTCCTGTGGTGTACGGGTGCCGAGACAGGACTTCACTTTTTAAAACCCATGGCCGACTTTTCTTCTACACGTCTACCCGTCAGACAGTGGCAGCTCATTTTGCCAGTTATGTTTTCATATGCCCATAAAGTTGACGTATTGTACAACTCGTATTGACATTACTAGAAGCTTAGGCACCAGTTACTTCCCTTGTAATCAAACTTGAAAAGGTACTGGAAATCTTTGTCCTGATGAGCTACACTGATATCATTCAGCTGCCCTGGAAAGTACAGCATGTTTAATAAGATTCTTCCGTTATTAATGGTTTCCTTCCTTTCCTTCCTTTCCTTCTTTTTGTCTATTTCTTATATGCAGTACCCAGATACCTGGTTGAGGTAGAGGATAACTTTCCTCATTAGCTCCTAATGCCAGCCATTCATTACCAGTGTCACACGCCCTAATGACACAATTCATCTACTAGAAATAGACCATCAGAACAGCTACAGTAGAAATCTAGGATTCTACTCAATTTCTTCCTTACTATAACTGTCCATGGCTGAGAATAGATGGAAGACTGATTGTGACCAGGAGACTGAGACATGTGCTGTTCTCTGTAGTACCACTGAGACTAACATTAACAAGGAGGAGACTGAGACATGTCCTGTTCTCTATAGTACCGCTGAGACTAACATTATGGTTTTCATCTACTCGCTGTATGCCCGGTGCCAACTTGGACATAGTGGTCCTTAGCACGTGGCCGCATGCCAGCGCCTCGCTAGGCAGCTCAGGAGCCTCTCCACCCAGTTGACTGCCATATTTCTTCCCCCTTTCCTTTCCCTTTATTCCTTCCCCGGCAATTTGCTCCGGGTTCTGTCTCCAACAGAATGGTAATCCTCCAGCTGAGCCGTAAAGCCCAGAGGACTGAGGGGAGTGGAGGGGGGCAAGCCCCGGGCCAACGGAGTAAGCTTGGGCGGTATCCAGATTCATACTTTCATACCGACCTTGTGCCAAACCAGGATATTTGGTAATACTGGCACGGAACACAAGGGGCGCTGTTTTCAAACCCCACTGATACTCTGAAATCCGAAGGTTAGCAATGCTAAAAAGTCCCATAGAGAATGCTAACTAAATGCTAACAAGCGCGTTGTGAAGATTTTATACAGTCTTACCTAAACTACACAACGAACTCAAAAATGCTACTTACAGTTTGCTGCACACACATAACAAATATAAGCCACAAGGCTCTTGATCCAAGAGGGGATTCTCTGCAGCTAGATAGTTAACTAGCTACTAAATTAGCAAACCAAATGCACAACTGCAGAGCATTTAGCACATTTTTTGGCAGTTAACTTAATAGTTATAAGATATCTAGCTGGCAAACATTTAGTTGTGAATTCCATACTGTAATTTGATCACCTGGCACATGCTGCACAACAGTGACTCACAAGGCCCCAGTCTTTTGTCCTAGTGTGCTTGTAAACAAACACCACATGTAAACTTCATACTGAAAAATGATGTGACAGGTGAAATGAAACAACACAATCTTTATCTCCTAATGTATTGCACAAGTTGTCTGCAGGTATTTACTTAAAAAGTAGCTACAAATATTCACATTTATAAAGACAAAAATCAATGGTATTGAAAAAACGTCCCATGGCTTTTTCCAAATACCCCGGTATACGGTATACCGCCCAAGCCTAAAACCGTCTCTGACCGAGAGCGTCCTACGTACACATACAGCCGTATAGACACACACACACACACTCGTCCAAATGGACACACACAACTGTCATAGACATGTCAGAACTGTTTATGATATGAGGGTATGACCTCTGAAAGTCACACGATTAACAGATATGTCAAGTAAACAGTTCCCAATGCTTTCCCGGCAGCAGCCCAGTCACACTGACAGACAGACAGCTCACTCTGCGTACTAGTCAGTAATTGTTGTGAATGATTGCTGTGAATGTCATCTCTGCATTCCGTCTAATGGCTCGTGTCATTACAGAGAAGCTGTAGTGAAATGAACCGGACTTAATGTATTTCCTATAGTTATGAATCAGATGGATGTATATCCTCCTCAGGCCCTCTTTGTAAAATGGGTTTATGTTTATTGAGAGAGATGGAGCCCAAGAATTCCCAGTTGTTGGCTGTTTCTGTGATTGAATATTTTGTTGATGATTAGATTGTTTACATTTATATTGGCGTGTATTTTTTATTATAGGAGGTGAGGAGAATTTTCACTCAGTGCCCAAGGAAAATATGTTGTAACTCTGTAGAATGACACTTATTTATTATCTTCCCTCTACTCAAATATACAGGGGAATCTATTCCCTGTGTGTGTGTGTGTGTGGAGTGTGTTCTCACTTATATCTGTAATATACAGCAAATCCCACACCACTCTGTTCAATATCCAAGGTCATGGCACCGCTGGAATCTGTCATATAAACAGATAGTCTAGTCTCCCTGAATAAGCATCTCCTCAGTGTCATGATGGATAGATGTACTATGGCCAGCATACATTTGCATATAGAGTTGTATTTCTCTATATATATATACCCCATATGTTCAGTTTCCATACATTTTGGCATTGCCCTCGACTTGATTCCTTTGACCTGCAACCAATGGAAATGCCACAGTCTCTCTGACATTCTTTCCCTGTGTTGTGTCTGAGTCGTCGGGTATAAAATAGAAAGCAGATATACCCATGTCTAACCACAGATTGTTCTGAGAAAGCACCAAATGACATTTTTTCACATTGCTGTGGGTAGACTGTGGAATAGCGCCAGTACACGTGCATTAAAACATTATAGGGTGGGTTTGACAGTTGGTGTGGAGCTCTAAGGTCACACTTTGCTATGTAGAATATGTACAAAGTCTAGACTGTATTTTGTATATGTGTTCATACACCATTCAGTGGTGTTTATTGTGTGTTGCTCCCCTCTTCCATTAGAGATGTTTTGCATGTTTAGTCTCCCTCCTTTTGTATTGTGTTTCGTTGTGATTATTCCAACGTGATATTACTGTGTTTTTGTGATTCCTTGTCATGCCGAGAGATCTTTTTTTTGTTACGTGGTTGTTATTTTGTGTGTTTCTTCTGTTTTCTTTTTTGTTCTCCTTTATTTCGCTGTCCTTTCCTTTCTCTTCTTCTCTGTTCCTTTTGGATGCCCGCCGTCCGTCCATCTCTTTCTCCTCTCTTTCGCTGTCTTCTTCACCTTCCATCCACCTGACCCCTACTCATCTCCCCCCACTCCACCCTCAAAGATGTAGCCCTCCCCACCCCTCCTCCCCCCTCACTGACTCCTGACACTACTGACCATGTAACGCCAGGCTCCAGAGGTGTGGCTAACCCCACTGGCCCCACCCCCTCCGCCCCCCGTGACGTTGTGGCCTCGCTGGTCTCCACCCGCTTCATCAAGCTCACCTGGCGCCCTCCAGCTGAGCCCAATGGAGAAGACCTCACCTACTCTGTCTACTTCAATCAGGAGGGTACCAACAGGTAGGGACCCTACACAGTACAGTATTACACACTGCTCAGTGTATTATAGCAGGTAGGCCCTCTATTCAGTACAGTACATCATACACCCTACTGAGGGCCCCTATAGCATTCACCCTACTGAGGGCCCCTATAGCATACACCCTACTGAGGGCCCCTATAGCATACACCCTACTGAGGGCCCCTATAGCATACACCCTACTGAGGGCCCCTATAGCATACACCCTACTGAGGGCCCCTATGGCATACACCCTACTGAGGGCCCCTATGGCATTCACCCTACTGAGGGCCCCTATGGCATTCACCCTACTGAGGGCCCCTATGGCATTCACCCTACTGAGGGCCCCTATGGCATACACCCTACTGAGGGCCCCTATGGCATACACCCTGCTGAGGGCCCCTATGGCATACACCCTGCTGAGGGCCCCTATGGCATACACCCTACTGAGGGCCCCTATGGCATACACCCTACTGAGGGCCCCTATAGCATACACCCTACTGAGGGCCCCTATAGCATACACCCTACTGAGGGCCCCTATGGCATACACCCTACTGAGGGCCCCTATGGCATTCACCCTACTGAGGGCCCCTATGGCATTCACCCTACTGAGGGCCCCTATGGCATTCACCCTACTGAGGGCCCCTATGGCATACACCCTACTGAGGGCCCCTATGGCATACACCCTGCTGAGGGCCCCTATGGCATACACCCTGCTGAGGGCCCCTATGGCATACACACTGCTGAGGGCCCCTGTAGCATACACACTACCCAGTGTACAGGTAGACTCTTGCTATGTAATGTTGTGTAGTCTGTAAATGCAACACAGTCCACTCAGTAGAAATCAAGTGATGTAGTATTGCTTGCCTTCTATTGATAGTGTGTACATTAACTGACCTGTTGATAGTGTGTACACTAACTGGGCTGTTGATAGTAGAGGTCGACCGATTATGATTTTTCAACGCCCGATACCGATTATTGGAGGACAAAAAAAGCCGATATCAATTAATCGGCCGATTTTAAAAATAAATATATATATCATACACACACACACACATTTTTGTAATAATGACAATTGCAACAATACTGAATGAACAATGAATACTTTTATTTTAACTTAATATAATACATAAATAAAATCAATTTAGTCTCAGATAACATGAGAACATATGTTAAAACGAACCACCAGCTTTCATGGGTCTTCAATATTCCCAGTTAAGTTTTAGGTTGTAGTGCAGAAAGCAGAGCTTGTCTGCATGGTCCCCTGTCAGTCTGCTCCTCCGCGAAACACAGACCTTATTTGAAGTAGATCAAGACATTCTCTATGGAAGACATGAACGGTAAAATAACGAAGGAACCCCATTTCAAGTTCAGCCGCAAGTTATTACAGGAATTATAACGCGTCGACTATTTCTCTCTAAACCATATACCTTTGACTAATCCGGAAACTATCACCTCGAAAACGAAACGTTTATTCCGTTCCGTATTTTATCTAACGGGTGGCATCCATGAGTCTAAATATTCTTGTTACATTGCACAACCTTTAATGTTATGTCATAATTACGTAAAATTCTGGCAAATTAGTTCGCAAAGAGCCAGGTGGCCCAAACTATTGCATATACCCTGACTCTGCGTGCAATGAACGCAAGAGAAATGACACAATTTCACCTGGTTAATATTGACTGCTAACCTGGATTTCTTTTAGCTAAATATGCAGGTTTAAAAATATATACTTGTGTATTGATTTTAAGAAAGGCATTGATGTTCATGGTTAAGTACACATTGGAGCAATGACAGTCATTGATTGATTGTTTTTTATAAGATAAGTTTAATGCTAGCTAGCAACTTACCTTAGCTTACTGCATTTGCGTAACAGGCAGGCTATTCGTGGAGTGCAATGTAATCAGGTGTTAGAGCATTGGACTAGTTAACTGTAAGGTTGCAAGATTGGATCCCCCGAGCTGACAAGGTTAAAAATCTGTCGTTCTGCCCCTGAACGAGGCAGGACGTTCGTAGGCCGTCATTGAAAATAAGAATGTGTTCTTAACTGACTTGCCTAGTTAAACAAAGATTAAATAAAGGTGTAAAAAAATAAAAAAATATTATTTAAAAATCGGCAAATCGGCGCCCCAAAATATCGATTTCCGATTGTTATGAAAACTTGAAATCGGCCCTAATTAATCGGCCATTCCGATTAATCGGTCGACCTCTAGTTGATAGTGGGCTGTTGATGGTGTGTGTGCACTAACTGGGCTGTTGATGGTGTGTGTGCACTAACTGGGCTGTTGTGTGTCTGTGTCTCAGGGAGCGTATCCTGAATACCAGTCGGCCAGGTGAGATGCAGGTGACCATTCAGAACCTGATGCCCGACTCCAAGTACAAGTTCCGGGTGGTGGCACACAACAAGAACGGCCTGGGAGAGAGCTCTGCCGTCCTCAAGGTAGCCACCCAGGGTGAAGGTAAAACACACATACTGTATACTCTACAAACAAACATAAACACTTACACAGGGATACACATGAACCCAGACCACCCCACTGTCGCTCAGAGGACTACAGTCCTCTACTCTCCAGGCCGTAGAAGACGTCCTCTGTAGTAGTTGTTCATTTCCTTCCATTTACTTACCTGTGTGTGAGAGAGGTGTGTGTTAAAACATGGCCTCCCATACTGTGGCTGAGGAAGAAGGGTGTGTGTGTGTGTATGGTAGGCATGCTGAATTAAAATGCATCCTCCTTCCCTCCAGTTCTCCAATCCGTAATACCTCCTCCGTCAAACATTGACACTGTATCCATTCAGTGTATACTATACTTTGACACTGTATCCATTCACAGTGTATACCAGGCCTTATTGGGATGTTGTGACTGGAGCGTTTTCCCCTCACAGCTCTACAGTACACATGCTAAGGGCTTCCCCCTCCATGGCACAGTAGAGGTGAACGCCCTCCTATTCATCTCTCCTTCTCTCTCCCCATCACTGTTCAGCCTATTCATCTCTCCTTCTCTCTCCCTCACGGCTGGGCCTATTCATCTCTCCTGCTCTCTCCCCATCACTGCTCAGCCTATTCATCTCTCCTTCTCTCTCCCCATCACTGCTCAGCCTATTCATCTCTCCTTCTCTCTCCCTCATGGCTGGGCCTATTCATCTCTCCTTCTCTCTCTCCCAACACGGCTCAGCCTATTCATCTCTCCTTCTCTCTCTCCCAACACGGCTCAGCCTATTCATCTCTCCTTCTCTCTCTCCCAACACGGCTCACCCTATTCATCTCTCCTTCTCTCTCCCTCATCACTGCTCAGCCTATTCTTCTCTCTCCCTCATCACTGCTCAGCCTATTAATCTCTCCTTCTCTCTCCCCATCACTGCTCAGCCTATTCACCTCTCCTTCTCTCTCCCCATCACTGCTCAGCCTATTCATCTCTCCTTCTCTCTCCCTCATCACGGCTGGGCCTATTAAACCTTTCTAGCCCCAGCGTTCCGCTAGCGGAACTCCTCCCACATTCCACTGAAAAGGCAGAGCGCGAAATTCAAAAAATATTTTTTTGAAATATTTAACTTTCACACATTAACAAGTCCAATACAGCAAATGAAAGATACACATCTTGTGAATCCAGTCAACATGTCTGATTTTTTAAATGTTTTACAGCGAAAACACCACATATATTTATGTTAGCTCACCACCAAATACAAAAAAGGACAGACATTTTTCACAGCACAGGTAGCATGCACGAAACCAACCAAACTAACCAAGAACCAACCAAACTAACCAAGAAACAACTTCATCAGATGACAGTCCTATAACATGTTACACAATAAATCTATGTTTTGTTCGAAAAATGTGCATATTTGAGGTATAAATCAGTTTTACATTGCAGCTACCATCACAGCTACCATGAAAAATAGCACCGAAGCAGCCAGAGTAATTATAGAGACCAACGTGAAATACCTAAATACTCATCATAAAACATTTCTGAAAAATACATGGTGTACAGCAAATTAAATACAAACATCTTGTGAATCCAGCCAATATTTCGGATTTTTTAAGTGTTTTACAGCGAAAACACAATATAGCATTATATTAGCTTACTACAATAGCCTACCACACAACCGCATTCATTCATCAAGGCACGTTAGCGATAGCAATAGGCACGTTAGCGTTAGCGAATAAACCAGCAAAATATATTAATTTTCACTAACCTTCATAAACCTTCATCAGATGACAGTCCTATAACATCAGGTTATACATACACTTATGTTTTGTTCGAAAATGTGCATATTTAGAGCTGAAATCAGTGGTTATACATTGTGCTAACGTAGCATATTTTTCCCAGAATGTGCGGATATTTCTATTAGACTCTCACCTATTCTGACCAAATAACTATTCATAAACATTACAAAAAAATACATGTTGTATAGGAAATGATAGATACACTAGTTCTTAATGCAATCGCAGTGTTAGAATTCTAAAAATAACTTCTTTACGACATAAGGCTTACGTTATGGCGAGATAGTGACCAAAACCTGGGCGCAAAACTAATAGTACACAGTTCGACAGATATATGAAATAGCATCATAAAATGGGTCCTACTTTTGATGAGCTTCCATCAGAATGTTGTACAAGAGGTCCTTTGTCGGGAACAATCATTGTTTGGTATTAGAACGTCCTTTGTCCCTCTTGAATTAGCAAGCACACTCGCCAAGTGGCGCGAAGCTTTCCTTCCTGAACAAAAGCACCCAACGCAACACGCCTAACGTCCCGAATAAATTTCAATAATCTAATAAAACTATATTGAAAAAACATACTTTACGATGATATTGTGACATGTATCAAATAAAATCAAAGCCGGAGATAGTAGTCGCCTATAACGACAGCTTTCCAGAAGGCAATTCCAGGTCCATCTTCGCGCTTTCCAGAAAACAGGAAATGGGTGACACGTCATTCCAAGAGGATTCATTCCACCTCAGACCAAGATAAACACCCCATTTCTTCTCTCACTGCCTCTTGACATCTAGTGGAAGGTGTATGACGGGCATGTATACTAATACGTATCATGCCCATTTATAGGCAGGCCCTAGAACAGAGCATCGTTTTCAGACTTTCCACTTCCTGGTCAGGAAGTTTGCTGCCAAACGAGTTCTGTTTTACTCACAGATATAATTCAAACGGTTTTAGAAACTAGAGAGTGTTTTCTATCCAATAGTAATAATAATATGCATATTGTACGAGCAAGAATTGAGTACGAGGCCGTTTAAATTGGGCACGATTTTCCCCCAAAGTGAAAACAGCGCCCTCTGTCCTCAACGGGTTAATCTCTCCTCCTCTCCCGCCATCACGGCTCAGCCGTTGCCCAGTTTCTAGGGCAGTCTCTGCCTTTCTACCTGTGTCCTTTGCACCTGGCACTCCATAATGTGTGCCGGCGGGAGCCTAACTACCCATGGGGATAGCAAAGGGGGCAGCCAGTGCCAGGGACAAATTTGTCTGTCTGTCAGCATCTCTTCTAGGTTATAAATGAAGGTTTAAACTGTTGACCTGATTCCAAGTACCTGACCTGGACCGACCACACAGCATCCCTCACTGTATATATCTTACACACACCAGACACCTACTATATATACTGACAAATGAGAGCCTCCGTGTACTGCCGGGCATATCTGCAGCTAGCACACACAGCAAAGGTACATGTTCCTTTCCCTTAGAGAAGAATTGGGGTATTTGTCAGTGAAACTGGGGTCTCAAGTATTTTCCATGTTTGATGGACAAAGGCGTAGTTTGTATTACATATAGAATCAACATGGTCTGTCTGTTAAAACACTGCTATAGGTTCCTTGTGTGTGTATATACAGTGTATTTTGATTTGTTTAACACTTTTTTTGGTTACTACATGATTCCATATGGGTTATTTCATAGTTTTGAGGTCTTCACTATTATTCTAAAATGTAGAAAATAGTTTAAAAAATATATAAAAAAACTTGAATGAGTAGGTGTGTCCAAACTTTTGACTGGTACTGTATATACACTACCATTCAAAAGTTTGGGGTCACTTAGAAATGTCCTTGTTTTTGAAAGAAAATCTAGTTTTTTGTCCATTAAAATGACATCAAATTGATCAGAAATAGTGTAGACATTGTTAATGATGCATTACATTTGCCACACAGCTCAGTTTCTCAGACCCTATCGTTATCCCTCTAGAGACTACATCCTCTAGTAGATGTGTGGTTCTCAGCACCTGCTACCACAGTCTTGTGTTAAACAGCTACGCCGGCCGGCACCAGAGCTGTTAATTGAATGTAATGACTCACGTCCCTGCAGAGCAAACAACAATGGAAACACCCCCCTCCCTCCTCAACCACTTGGTTTAGTCCCAGCCGCTCTCTCTCGGCTAACCAATTCCAATTAACTTAATACTTCAAATAAATTCCTCTGTAAACCAAGCATGACCCTGTCTGTCCCCGCTCCCCCCTCTCACCTACTGGAATACCATGCTAGAGGGATTGGTGGGATGATGTGGGAGAATGACCACAGCATGTGTGTCAGGTTTTGCGGTTACAGAAAAAAACGGGGACATTCCAAAATGGCAGTCTTTCAAATTGGGAGCGAATTGTCTCCAAGTGATTGAATGAGAGTGTGATTTTATGATATGGCTTACATATGAAAAAAATACAGATATTGAGATTTGGGGGGAAATGGCTTCCTGTGTCTTTTTTATTTGGGGATTCATACTAAGTATCCTCTGTCTCCTCTGGTGTTTCCAGTGCAAGTTCCTGGCCCCGCCCCCAACCTGCAGGCTGTGTCGACCACACCCACCTCCGTCACCCTCAACTGGGACACGCCCCTCACTGGCAACGGAGACGTCCTCACGTACAAGGTCTACTATATGGAGAAGGGTCTGGACCTGGAACAGGTAAGACCCAGTGTGATGGGTGGGGGAGTTAGAATGCCCTATATGTTGAGATAGTGATCCATCATATTCTATGAGAGAGATTAGTCTTGTGATGGTGTAACAACAAGACTGCAAACAGAACAGCGAAATTAACCGTTGCTTTGACCGGCTTAGCATCAGCGATATATCAGCACCATATAGCCCATTGAAGTGTCCCAGCTCGGTCACAGCCCAGTAGACTGCCTTGAAACTCCTATTCCCCGAAGCTCCAAAGCCTCTGCTCTATTCCTACTCTATCAGAAAGCTGGCAGCACCACCCTCTATATTCCCCAGTCTCCCAGCAGGCCACAGTGCAGCGCACCGCAGCACAGCCTCCTGAGTCATCCAGCCCTGCCAGCCCAACCAGCCAGGCGTTAAAGAGCCTTTAATATGATAATGGATGAAATGTCAGCCAGCACAACGAGTAATGATGCTGTTGCTGCTGCCATCCCTCACTCCCTAGAGGAGAGAGAGAGAGGCTGACAGGAAGAGAAGAGGCTGATCTGACTATCTCTTTATCTGAAAAGAGAGGAACAAAGGTTGAATCCAGAGAACAGGGTAGCTAACAGGGTGTTAGAGTGGATGAATTATTGAGGCGGGGACGGGGAAGCCTTCAGGAAGTGGCATGTCTACAAGGAGGAAGCTGTCACAATGGCGCGCCTGACTTCAGTTGAACAGTTACACTGTGGTTTTACTACCCAGGGATGAAGATTAGGGTGTCCCCAAATAGAAGGGGCTTTTTTTAAATAAGTAGCTAGGTTTCCATCCAATTGGCAACAGATTTTTATGCAAATATGCAAAAATCTGCATCAAAACAATATGCGCGTTTTCCCACCAGATAACCGTTTCCATCAGATTGACTTGTTGCAGATAAAAGGCTGTGCGTGATGACGTAGTGCCAATAAATTAACTTTTGCGGTTAAACTCCCATGTACTGAAGGGGAAAGAAAGTTAAATGTGTTTCCATCGCATTTCCAACAACTGATGGTTTTGTCACAACTTTGCGTTTATATAGTGAACGTGCCAACTCTGGTCTTGGCATGTGCGCTATAGACAACAGCTCGCAGATACAATGTGTGTATAAGCCTACATGATGAGATTATTATGGACAAAAAGAGCAAGATTATTTTTTTAGCATCATCATGTCATCAGAATAAGACCCTTGATATTTATTGGGAAGGAGCATCAAGCTCATCACCGTGGACTTTCACCACCCTGGGAAGTTCATCATAAACTAAAAGATTAAGAACAGACACTGGCCTTCAAGGCAGAGTTCCTCTGTCCAGTGTCTGTGTTCTTTTGCCCATCTTAATCTTTTCTTTTTATTGGCCAGTCTGAGATGGCTTTTTCTTGGGGAGATGGGCAAAAGAACACAGACACTGGACAGAGGAACTCTGCCTAGAAGGCCAGCATCCCGGAGTCGCCTATTCACTGTTGACATTGAGACTGGTGTTTTGCGGGTACTATTTAATAAAGCTGCTAGTTGAGGACTTGTGAGGCATCTGTTTCTCAAACTAGACACACTAATGTACTTGTCCTCTTGCTCAGTTGTGCACCGGTGCCTCCCACTCTTTCTATTCTGGTTAGAGCCAGTTTGCGCTGTTCTGTGACGGGAGTAGTACACAGCGTTATGAGATCTTCAGTTTCTTGCCAATTTCTCAGAACAAGAATAGACTGACGAGTTTCAGAAGCAAGTCCTTTGTTTCTGGACATTTTGAGCCTGTACTCGAACCCACAAATGCTGATTCTCCAGATTCTCAACTAGCCTAAAGAAGGCCAGGTTTATTTCTGCTTTAATCAGCACAAGTTTTCAGCTGTGCTAACATAATTTCAAAAGCTTTTCAAATGATCAATTAGCCTTTTAAAATGATAAACTTGGATTAGCTAACACAACCTGCCATTGGAACACAGGGCTGAATGAAAATGGGCTTATTTTTAGATATGGTGGGTGCAGGGGGTTAAATGTGGGTATATGTGCGTGTGTGTGTGGCAGTAGTGGTGGTGGTAGTGGCAGCAGTAGCGGCGATGATTAGTAGTGGTGGTAATGGTAGCAGTAGTAGCAGCAGTAGAAGTGGTGGGGGTAGTGGTGGTGATAGTAGTAGTAATGGTGGTAGTAGTAGTAGTAGTAGTGATACTGGTAGTAATGATAGTAGTAGTAATAATGATAGTGGTGGTGACAG
Source organism: Salvelinus alpinus (assembly GCF_045679555.1). Lineage (NCBI taxonomy): Eukaryota > Metazoa > Chordata > Actinopteri > Salmoniformes > Salmonidae > Salvelinus > Salvelinus alpinus. The sequence goes on from NC_092090.1 coordinate 16,187,783, forward strand.
TAATAATGGTGGTGGTGGTGGTAGTAGTAGCGATGGTGGTGATGATAGTGGTAGTGGTGATGATAGTAGTAGTGGTGATGGCGGTGATGATAGTGGTGGTAGTGGTGATGGTAGTGGTAGTGGTGATGGTAGTGGTGATGATGGTGGTGGTAGTGGTGATGTGGTGAGTGGTGATGAGTGGGTGTGGTGATGATAGTGGTGGTAGTGGCGGTGATGATAGTGGTGGTAGTAGTAGTGGTGATGATAGTGGTGGTAGTAGTAGTGGTGATGATAGTAGTAGGGGTGGTAGTAGTAGTGGTGATGATAGTAGTAGGGGTGGTAGTAGTAGGGGTGGTAGTAGTAGGGGTGGTAGTAGTAGGGGTGGTAGTAGTAGGGGTGGTAGTAGTAGGGGTGATGATAGTAGTAGTAGTAGTGGTGATGATAGTAGTAGTAGTAGTGGTGATGAGTAGTAGTAGTAGTAGTGGTGATGATAGTAGTAGTAGTAGTAGTGGTGATGATAGTAGTAGTAGTAGTGGTGATGATAGTAGTAGTAGTGGTGATGATAGTAGTAGTAGTGGTGATGATAGTAGTAGTAGTAGTGGTGATGATAGTAGTAGTAGTAGTGGTGATGATAGTAGTAGTAGTAGTGGTGATGATAGTAGTAGTAGTAGTGGTGATGATAGTAGTAGTAGTAGTGGTGATGATAGTAGTAGTGGTGATGATAGTAGTAGTGGTGATGATAGTAGTAGTAGTAGTGGTGATGATAGTAGTAGTAGTAGTGGTGATGATAGTAGTAGTAGTAGTGGTGATGATAGTAGTAGTAGTGGTGATGATAGTAGTAGTAGTAGTGGTGATGATAGTAGTAGTAGTAGTAGTGGTGATGATAGTAGTAGTAGTGGTGATGATAGTAGTAGTAGTAGTGGTGATGATAGTAGTAGTAGTAGTAGTAGTAATGGTGATAGTAGTGGTGGTAGTAGTCGTGATAGTAGTAGTGGTGGTAGTAGTCGTAGCGGTGGTAGTGGTGGAAGTAGTAGTGGTGGTAGTAGGTGGTGGTGGTGGTGGTGGTGGTGGTAGTAGTAGTGGCGGTGGTGATGGTAGTCGTGGTGATGGTAGTCGTAGCGGTGGTGGTGATGGTAGTGGTGATGGTAGTCTTGGCGGTAGTAGTAGTGGTGGCGTGGTAATGGTGGTGGTGATGGTAGTGGTGATGGTAGTCATGGCGGTAGTCGTGGTAGTGGTGATGGTAGTCGTGGTAATGGTGATGGTAGTAGCGGTGGTAGTGGTGGTGGTGGTGGTGATGGTAGTAGTGGTAGTGGTGATGGTGGTAGTAGTAGTAGCGGTAGTAGCGGTGGTAGTAGTGGTGATGGTGGTAGTAGTGGTGGTGGTGGTAGTAGCGGTGGTGATAGTAGTAGTAGTAGTAGTAGTGGTGATGGTAGTGGTAGTGGTGGTGGTGGTAGTAGTAGTATAAAACAAGGAGAAGTACAAAATACATCTACAGAAGCACTACTTAACTTTGTGTACCACCTCTCTTCTCAACCTCTCAGGACATAGACGCTGGAGCTCTGTCCTACACCTTGATGGGTCTGAAGAAGTTCACAGAGTACAGCATTAGAGTGGTGGCCTTCAACAAGCACGGTCCGGGAGTGTCCACAGGAGACATCACCGTCACCACCCTGTCTGATGGTAAGCAGGGGACAGATGAAGGAGCGGAACTCTTCCTCTCTCATAGGAGAAATGGGTAGATCACAACGGACAGTCTCCTTTGGAAGAGGAAGATGTTAAAGACCTGGTGTGTTGAGGTGATATCTCTTGACTTCTAAAGAGTAAAACACCTTGTTTTTACCCC
>NC_092090.1:16189704-16393607 GCF_045679555.1 Salvelinus alpinus
CTGACCAGTCAAATCCCTCAACCCTCAGCCCTGATCCTTACCTCTTCCCTCTAAGACCACCAGTCAAATCCCTCTACCTCAGCCCTCTCTACCCCTACCTCTTCCCTTAATACACTGACCAGTCAAATCCCTCTACCTCAGCCCTAATCCTCTCCACCTCTTCCCTTAATACACTGACCAGTCAAATCCCTCTACCTCAGCCCTGATCCTCACCCTCTTTTCCCTTAATACACTGACCAGTCAAATCCCTCTACCTCAGCCCTGATCCTTACCTCTTCCCTTAATACACTGACCAGTCAAATCCCTCTACCTCAGCCCTGATCCTTACCTCTTCCCTTAATACACTGACCAGTCAAATCCCTCTACCTCAGCCCTGATCCTTACCTCTTTCCCTTAATACACTGACCAGTCAAATCCCTCTACCTCAGCCCTGATCCTTACCTCTTCCCTTAATACACTGACCAGTCAAATCCCTCTACCTCAGCCCTGATCCTTACCTCTTCCCTTAATACACTGACCAGTCAAATCTCTCTACCTCAGCCCTGATCTTGACTACTTTCACCTAGTCTGAATTGTTCAGGTCAAACATGTTTTGTTTGACTTGTTGGTTTAGCAGCATCATAAATACCTTCAAACCGTCTTAAGACTTCTATTAATGTGGTCTCACTGCTGCCTTATATTTATGGTTTAGTTTTCATGTATTTTATTGTCTTGATTCTAGTTTAAAGTATATGGAGAGGCTTTAAACACAAGTTGTATTTGTGTTTATTGTGTTTAATTTCTTTATTGTGTTATAATTTGATAGAAGTTTGATCTCCTGAGTTTTCCTACCTCCAGAGTCCAGGGTGCCGGACATCCCCAGCTCGCTACATGTGCGCCCGCTGGTCAACAGCATCGTGGTAAGCTGGACGCCGCCGGAGAACCAGGACATGGTGGTACGAGGCTACACCATCGGCTACGGCATCGGCAGCCCCCACGCCCAGACCATCAAGGTGGACTACAAGCAGCGCTACTACAGCATCGAGAACCTAGGTGAGTACACCCTGTTGTTGCCCTCTGGGTTGTTGCCCTCTGGGTTGTTGCCCTCTGGGGTCCAGCGCCTCTCCCTGCCCAGGGCCCCGGCGGCGCCGGTAGGCCCGTTCTTCCTGCCCACTCGCCCGCGCCCTCCTGCGTTGTTGCCCTTCTTCTTGTCCCTAGCGCCCTCTGTTGTTGCCCTCTGGGTCGGATCCTCTCCTCTGCGTTGTTGCCCTCTGCGTCGGTGCCGCCCTCTGCGGCGGAGTTGCCTTGGGTGGTTGCCCTTGGGGTGGTTGCCCTCTGGGTGGTTGCCCTCTGGGTGGTTGCCCTGGGGTGGTTGCCCTCTGGGTGGTTGCCCTCTGGGTTGTTATCGTCATAGTTGATCGTTTTTGACTCTTTTCATATTTGTTGTGTTTTTGTCATCTGTGTGTTGTTGTGGAACCATGTTCTTGATGCATGACTGTGAACAGTCTTTGACTGCATGTCTGGCTGTGCTTCATAGTGTCCTATAGCCTACTGTAATTACAACATGGTTAGGGGGGACCACTATGATAATGTTGCATAATTTAGCTTTTCATTAAAATCCCAACGAGAGACTGGGTTTCAATATTCACCTTTTGTCAAGATGATGAATATCCTGATCCTATGAGGAGAGGGTCTCAGGAGTCTGGACTTGATTAGCTACATTATTTCATAATGCTCTCTCTCCCCCTCCGTCTCGCTCCCTGCCCCTCTCGCTCCCTGCCCCCCTGCCTCTCGCTCCCTGCCCCCCTGCCTCTCGCTCCCTGCTCCTCTCTCTCCCTCTCGCTTCCTGCTCCTCTCGCTCCCTGCCCCTCTCTCCCTCTGCCCCTCTCTCCCTCTGCCCCTCTCTCCCTCTGCCCCTCTCTCCCTCTGCCCCTCTCTCCCTCTGCCCCTCTCTCCCTCTGCCCCTCTCTCCCTCTGCCCCTCTCTCCCTCTGCCCCTCTCTCCCTCTGCCCCTCTCTCCCTCTGCCCCTCTCTCTCTCCCTGCCCCTCTCTCTCTCCCTGCCCCTCTCTCTCTCTCCCTGCCCCTCTCTCTCTCTCCCTGCCCCTCTCTCTCTCTCCCTGCCCCTCTCCTTCCCTCAGATCCCAGCTCCCACTATGTGATAACCCTGAAGGCCTTCAACAACGTGGGGGAGGGGATCCCTGTATACGAGAGCGCCATCACCAGGCCACAGTCAGGTAGGACACCTACACCTACACATACCCCTACACCCTGAATACTGGAGCAATGGAATGGTCTCATGGACACACCCTAAATCATTACCAATGAGATGGTCACTAATACCCTCCATACTGGACCGGTGAAATGGTATTTTAATGGAGTAATTGTTTCATCCAATAAAACGTATGCTGGTATCGTTTTTGGCTGTTTGATGCCATATTTCAGTGGGGAGTGAGAATAGTCATTTAACTCCCTTAAAAAAGGAATCTGACACTAGTCTTTGACCAATGTTACCTCACCAGCACCACCATCATCATCAATAAATATACCCTGACGGGGCTTGACTCAAAATAAGCTTACTAAAACCTAATGTGTATTTTATTTGACCAACTAGAGCCTTGACGTTACATTAGACATTATTCCTCCTGCATTCAGTTTACCTTCCATCAGACCTGATCGTTAGGATCAACTTGTCAGAGAGCATCTCTTACCTGCTGTTCTCTCTGTGGTAATTGACTTTCCCTTTGTCACAAATATCACTGCACAAAACAAGTGGTCCCTGCTCATCTCAGCCCTGTCTGCCAGAGAATATTAAGACAATATCCTCCAATCCAGATTGCTCTAATCCGAGGACAGCTACTCAGACAATTAGCTGATATTTAGGTCACAATACCAAATGCCAACAATTGAACACACAGTATGAATTGCTAGCAGGAAGTCGCTGCTCAACATAGCTCTGTAGAGTATGCCACATTTTTTGACACCCGTAAGATGAGGGAACTAGGAGTGTAGGCTGTACCCTGTGTCGAGGCACCCCCAGGGAACTAGGAGTGTAGGCTGTACCCTGTGTCGAGGCACCCCCAGGGAACTAGGAGTGTAGGCTGTACCCTGTGTCGAGGCACCCCCAGGGAACTAGGAGTGTAGGCTGTACCCTGTGTCGAGGCACCCCCAGGGAACTAGGAGTGTAGGCTGTACCCTGTGTCGAGGCACCCCCAGGGAACTAGGAGTGTAGGCTGTACCCTGTGTCGAGGCACCCCCAGGGAACTAGGAGTGTAGGCTGTACCCTGTGTCGAGGCACCCCCAGGGAACTAGGAGTGTAGGCTGTACCCTGTGTCGAGGCACCCCCAAGGGGGATGCTAGGAGTGTAGGTGGGACCCTGTGTCGAGGCACCCCCAGGAAACTTAGGAGTGTAGGCTGTACCCTGTGTCGAGGCACCCCCAGGGAACTAGGAGTGTAGGCTGTACCCTGTGTCGAGGCACCCCCAGGGAACTAGGAGTGTAGGCTGTACCCTGTTCAGGCACCCCCAAGGGAACTAGGAGTGTAGGCTGTACCCTGTTGAAGGCACCCCCAGGGAACTAGGAGTGTAGGCTGTACCCTGTGTCGACTTTAAGCCAACCCCTCGTCACCCCCTCTCCGTTTTGATCATCCAGTTTGTCTGTACTTGCACTCCACTATCCCAGCATGCACTGCTGTGCAGGGACAGGATACCGGATGACTGAAATGGCATCAATATGCTGCAGGGGGGCAATCCACACACACACACACACACACACACACACACACACACACACACACACACACACACACACACACACAGGCATACGCGTGCACACAGAACACACACACACACACACATACATGCATAGCACTGTGCAGAAGCGCGCACGTACACACACACACACACACCCCTGCTGTGGCTTTGGCAACCCTCTGTCAGATCCAGCTCTCCTCTGAACACAGAACCAAAGCCCTCCAATACAGTCTGCAGTTTGAATACACCAGTGAGTTGCTCCACAAGCATGTTCATTGGATGAAAAAGTTGTTAATAAAAAAGACTGGTTGACCTAGATAATGTTTTGACTTAAAAGAAGTTGGGAGAAGTTGGAAGAAATCTAGGAGTCTTGTTTAGGGACTGATGTATTACAGTAAATATCCAGTGGGAAGATAACCTTGGTGCAAAACATATGCAGGACTCACTTGAAAAGGAGATTTTCAATCTCAATGTGACTTTCCTTTTTAAAGCATAAATCAAACCAAAGCAGAATAAAAAACCTTCTCCTATATGTGGCATCTGATAACTGACTGAAATGTGTGGAGGGAGGTATTCTTTTTGACAAGTATGAACATTTAATTCAGAGCACTGTAGGCTACTAAGCCCAGGCTGGTACTGTCTACTGCTGCAGACACAGAGTTCTCAGAGTGTAAAACAGATGCCGTTTGCATGCAACCTAAAACCACACCGTGTTTCCTGGACCGCCTCCACACACAGTAAAATGGAGCGGGGAGGAGAGAGAGAGCTGCATAGAGGGGTCAGTTTGTGGGAGGTAGGCTACACCAAATGACCAGAGCTTTTTCTAATTACCGCTGGACCATGGTCAGAATCTGGAGTCCAGGGCTGGCACAGAGCATGGCGTAACTCAGCTAGCAGCGAAGCCTGGCCAGTCCGCTCATTGCTGCCATCTTGAAGCGTTTAGTTGGCATTGTGGCGACTTGAGCCAGGGAACCACTTGTTTCTGCCTCTCTCACAACACCAGTGTTTACCATGCGTCCATAATGAGTACACACACACCTCAGCAACCCCCTGGAGGACATTGTAGTGAGGGAAGCAGGTGGTTGGACATGTGCTCACAGTGGCTAACTGTGTTTAGTTACATAACAGAGGTATCCTCCATCTGTAAAGAGACGTGACCAGGGTAACATTCAGTAGAGGTATCCTCCATCTGTAAAGAGACGTGACCAGGGTAACATTCAGTAGGGAGGTATCCTCCATCTGTAAAGAGACATGACCAGGGTAACATTCAGTAGAGAGGTATCCTCCATCTGTAAAGAGACGTGACCAGGGTAACATTCAGTAGAGAGGTATCCTCCATCTGTAAAGAGATGTGACCAGGGTAACATTCAGTAGAGGTATCCTCCATCTGTAAAGAGACGTGACCAGGGTAACATTCAGTAGAGGTATCCTCCATCTGTACAGAGAGAGGTATCCTCCATATCTTTGTAAGAGACGTCACCAGGGTAACATTCAGTAGAAAGAGGCACTTCTATCTGTAAAGAGACGTGACCAGGGTAACATTCAGTAGAGAGGTATCCTCCATCTGTAAAGAGATGTGACCAGGGTAACATTCAGTAGAGAGGTATCCTCCATCTGTAAAGAGATGTGACCAGGGTAACATTCAGTAGAGAGGTATCCTCCATCTGTAAAGAGACGTGACCAGGGTAACATTCAGTAGAGAGGTATCCTCCATCTGTAAAGATACGTGACCAGGGTAACATTCAGTAGAGAGGTATCCTCCATCTGTAAAGAGACGTGACCAGGGTAACATTCAGTAGAGAGGTATCCTCCATCTGTAAAGAGATGTGACCAGGGTAACATTCAGTAGAGAGGTATCCTCCATCTGTAAAGTGATGTGACCAGGGTAACATTCAGTAGAGAGGTATCCTCCATCTGTAAAGAGACGTGACCAGGGTAACATTCAGTAGAGAGGTATCCTCCATCTGTAAAGAGATGTGACCAGGGTAACATTCAGTAGAGAGGTATCCTCCATCTGTAAGAAGACGATGATGCAGGGTAGCATTCAGTAGAGAGGTATCCTCCATCTGTAAAGAAATATGTGACCAGGGTAACATTCAGCAGAGAGGTATCCTCCATCTGTAAAGAGACGTGACCAGGGTAACATTCAGTAGAGAGGTATCCTCCATCTGTAAAGATACGTGACCAGGGTAACATTCAGTAGAGAGGTATCCTCCATCTGTAAAGAGACGTGACCAGGGTAACATTCAGTAGAGAGGTATCCTCCATCTGTAAAGAGATGTGACCAGGGTAACATTCAGTAGAGAGGTATCCTCCATCTGTAAAGAGATGTGACCAGGGAACATTCAGTAGAGAGGTATCCTCCATCTGGTAGACGCGACCAGGGTAGAATTCAGTAGAGAGGTATCCTCCTATTGTAAAGAGATGTGACCAGGGTAACATTCAGCAGAGAGGTATCCTCCATCTGTAAAGAGACGTGACCAGGGTAACATTCAGTAGAGAGGTATCCTCCATCTGTAAAGAGACGTGACCAGGGTAACATTCAGTAGAGAGGTATCCTCCATCTGTAAAGAGACGTGACCAGGGTAACATTCAGCAGAGAGGTATCCTCCATCTGTAAAGAGATGTGACCAGGGTAACATTCAGCAGAGAGGTATCCTCCATCTGTAAAGAGACGTGACCAGGGTAACATTCAGTAGGGAGCAGCTATATCATTAAGTAACACAGACATAGATGATGCTAATCAATCCCAGATAGATCAGACATCTCTAATCTAATCAATCCCAGATAGATCAGACATCACTAATCAATCCCAGATAGATCAAACATCACTACATTATTCATAGGTAAAGACCAAGTCAAATCCATTTGTGAAGTTGCCAATGAAAGGGAGTTTTGACGTTTAATATCCCTCGCCCTTGACACACGAGATCCGCTGATAGGCTACATGAGCAACAATGAACAGATGGATAATTCCCACATTTCACGTCTTACATACAGAGTTTGAACACAGCGTCAGCGTAGGGCTTGTCCTTGTGAGTGACATGGCTCTATATACAGTCCTATTGTGATTCAGCTATAGTAAATGTTCTGTTGCAATGCTGCATACAGTAGTACTTCTATTCAAAGAGACACTGTAAAGTAGTGCCTGTATTCACAGAGACACTGTAAAGTAGTGCCTGTATTCACAGAGACACTGTAAAGTAGTGCCTGTATTCACAGTCACTGTTTAGCCTTGCAGTCCGATACCTTCTTATCAATAATGAAAGAAAGCATTCTTCTTTAAAGGTGTGGTAAATCGGTATGGTATTTGTATTTTTGATCTTGTTGCACTGTTGTCTTTCCAGTTTTTTTTCTGAATCCAGGTGGCTAAATGTTACTCTGTTGACCTTTACTAGAGATTACTCTGTTGACCTTTACTAGAGATTACTCTGTTGACCTTTACTAGAGATTACTCTGTTGACCTTTACTAGAGATTACTCTGTTGCACGTTCCTTCTAGTTGTAGCTTTCCTTTGAGTGATTATCCATCTTTACTTAGTGTTGATAATGTGAGTTGATTATGTTGAACACAACAGCCCTGGATCAAATACATGACAACAAATCGGTATTTGATCCAAGTCTGATCGACAACAGCCCTTGTATAGACAGTAGAAAACCTTGATGTAGCCAATAGCCATGTCTGTTGATCTAATAGAATTTTCTCTCTTTCTCTTCACCCTTCCCAATCCCCTCTCCTCCTCCCTCATTTTAATAACTCATTAACATATTTTCTACCCTTATTCGTAACCCCCTCCCTCTCTCTCTACACCCCACCACCCCGTTTCGTTTTGACTGGTCTTGCTTTTTTTTTTTACCTCGCCACAAAACACACTTTTTTGGTTTGTAATTTCTTCCCTCTTTTCCACCATGTTCTGTTTGCCATCTGTTGTGAACCTGGTGTGTTGGTAACTGCTGGCAGACCCCATAGACCCTGATGTTGATTTGTATGAACTCTTCCATGCTCCATACACGCCAGTACCAGACCCCACCCCCATGCTACCTCCCGTGGGCGTACAGGCCTCGGTGCTCAGCCACGACACCATCAAGGTGACCTGGGCCGACAACTCCCTGCCCAAGAACCAGAAGATCACGGACGCACGCTACTACACGGTGCGCTGGAAGACCAACATCCCCGCCAACACCAAGCTCAAGGTACGGTCACGGTGACGCAGCAGCAAGGCCCCGCAGGGCCCCGTTCAAAACAGCACAGCTTTATTATTCCCTCACGGTTCATTTTAAAGTAGAAGGTGTCATCAGAGCACAGCATAGTATATGTATTCTACCACTATGCCATTCTAATCATCAGTGTGTAGAGCTATCCCACTATCAGGGTAATGAATCAATGTAAAGTAATCCCACCCACTAATTACATGAGGTTCAAACGTCTCACAGTCCTTCCCACAGTCCTTCCCATCTACATTCCACAGTCCTTCCCCATCTACATTCCACAGTCCTTCCCCATCTACATTCCACAGGCCTTCCCCATCTACATGCCACAGGCCTTCCCCATCTACATGCCACAGGCCTTCCCCATCTACATGCCACAGGCCTTCCCCACCTACATGCCACAGGCCTTCCCCACCTACATGCCACAGGCCTTCCCCACCTACATGCCACAGGCCTTCCCCACCTACATGCCACAGGCCTTCCCCACCTACATGCCACAGTCCTTCCCCACCTACATGCCACAGGCCTTCCCCACCTACATGCCACAGGAGGCCTTCCCCACCTACATGCCACAGGCCTTCCCCATCTACATGCTACACAACAGAGATGTTCAGCACTGACGTTTATAGTCTCTGAAAAAGGGAATATCTTTAACAAATAAATTGCAGTGCATTGATTGCACTGTCATTAGTCAGGGCACTGTATTCACTCAGGTTGTGAATGTGGTATACAACACAGAAAGACAAACCCGTCAACTAGGTGTAAGAGATGCTCATCCAGGCTATAGCATCCTGCTCTAGCTCAATTAAGATCATTACTTATCTCCCTCAACAAGATTAGGTGTGTGGTGGGGGGTCAGAATAGGAATAAAGGCTGTTGTTTCATAACAAGGCCTGTGGCATGTAGATGGGGAAGGCCTGTGGCATGTAGATGGGGAAGGCCTGTGGCATGTAGGTGGGGAAGGACTGTGGCATGTAGGTGGGGAAGGACTGTGGCATGTAGGTGGGGAAGGACTGTGGCATGTAGGTGGGGAAGGACTGTGGCATGTAGGTGGGGAAGGCCTGTGGCATGTAGATGGGGAAGGCCTGTGGAACAAGGACAAGACAGAGGTCTGACTGCATTTTGAGTACAGACTGTTCATACAATATACATTCTGATTCAGCAGTTAGTCAATCCCTATAATGAACATAGACACTGCTGTATCCATCACCTAACATGGGACTTTTTTTTTTTATACATTAAATTGTACCTTTATTTTACTAGGCAGGTCAGTTAAGAACAAATTCTTATTTTCAATGACGGCCTAGGAACAGTGGGTTAACTGCCTTGTTCAGGGGCAGAACGACAGATTTGTACCTTGTCAGCTCTGGGATTTGAACTTGCAACCTTTCTGTTACTAGTCCAACGCTCTAACCACTAGGCTACCCTGCCGCCACCCAACATAGAGGTGCTAAAAGGCTAGTCTGGTTATTGAAAGCGGATGTAGATGCTAAAAGGGTAGTCTGGTTATTGTAAGCTCATGTAGATGCTAAAAGGCTAGTCTGGTTATTGAAAGCGGATGTAGATGCTAAAAGGCTAGTCTGGTTATTGTAAGCTCATGTAGATGCTAAAAGGCTAGTCTGGTTATTGAAAGCGGATGTAGATGCTAAAAGGCTAGTCTGGTTATTGTAAGCTCATATAGATGCTGAAAGGCTAGGCTGGAGCAACTGCAGTCACTGTTAGCGCAATGCAACACATTTAGGACAACCAGGTGATGTTGATGCTAATTAGGGGTTGGGGTCAATTGCATTTCAATTCGGTCTATCCAGGAAGTGAATTGAATTTGAGAATTGCTAAAAATCCAGTGAAAATAAATTGAGATTTTCAAGTCTGAAATTAGAATTTTGACTCATCTCCTGAATTGGCTGGACTGAAATGGAATTGACCCCAATCCTGTTATTCACCCTGTGTTGTTTTGTCGGATGGCATTGTTCACACTGGACAATTATTCTCACCTTGATGTGCTCGTCCCAGCTGTCAGAAATGCCTTCCTGTTTCTCTCACACACACACACAGCGTGTACCTACATTATTAAACAGATGGCTCCTCTCCACTCAACTAAAAGGATAGGATGTTTTTCTCTCTGTGACATCCTGGATGACATATTTGTCTTGTTTAGTACACTACAGGACGTGGCTAGTATCACTGGGACAGGCTATTTAGAAAGCTAGGACCTGGACTAGCCTTCACCAGGAGACTCAGACTACCCAGGTACTAGATTAGACAGTCTGTCAGGCGTAGTGAGGAAATGGGCTTAATAAAGTGATCAGAAGTATTTTCATCGCTGCATGTCATCTTGTCTTTATTCAAATGTTGTCCACTGTTCTCATGTTATACCTACTACGTTTCAAGTATTATTTTGGGATAAATAGCCTTCATTTAGTTTATCTGGCATTTTTTATGTACTGAAAGTATTCACACCCCTTGACTTACTCCACATTTTGTTGTTACAGCCTGAATTCCATTTTTTTTATACACACTACCCCATAATGACAAAGTGAAAACAGGTTTTTAGAAATGTTGCTTACATTTACATAAGTATTCACACCCCTGAGTCAGTACTTTTGTAGTATCACCTTTGCCAGTGATTACAGCTGTGAGTGTTTCTAGGTAAGCCTCGAAGAGCTTTCCACACCTGGATTGTATAACATTTACCCATGTATTATTTTCTAAATTCTTCAAGCTCTGTCAAATTGGTTGTTGATCATTGCTAGACAACCATTTTCAGGTCTTGCCATTAGATTTTTAAGTACTTTAGATTTAAGTCAAAGCTGCAACTCGGCCACTCGGGAACATTAACAGTCTTCTTGGTAAGCAACTCCAGTGTATATTTGGCCTTGTGTTTTAAGTTATTGTCCTGCTGAAAGGTGAATTCATCTCCCAGTGTCTGTTGGAAAGCAGGCTGAACCAGGTTTTCCTCTAGGATTTTGCTTGTGCTTAGCTTCATCTTTTTTTATCCTGAAAAACTCCCCAGTCCTTAACAATTACTAGCATACCCATAACATGATGCAGCCACCACTATGCTTGAAAATATGTAGAGTGGTACTCATATGTTTGGGACAAATCCAATACTACTAACACTTTATATTCAGGACAAAAATGTAATTACTTTGCTACATTTCTTGCAGCATTACTTTAGTGCATTGTTGCAAACAGGATACATGTTTTGGAATATTTGTATTTTGTGAAGGCTTCCTTCTTTTCACTCTGTTATTTAGGTTAGTAGTGTAGAGTACCTACAACGTTGTTGATCCATCTTCAGTTTTCTCCTATCACAGCCATTAAAACTCTGTTACTGTTTTAAAGTCACCATAGTCATGGTGAAATCCCTAAGCTGTTTCCTTCCTCTCCGGCAACTGAGTTAGGAAGGACGCCTGTATCTTTGTAGTGACTGTGTGTGTTGATACACGATCCAAAGTGTAATTAATAACTTCACCATGCTCGAAGGTATATTCAATATTTTTCCCCCATTTTTTTTATTTCCCCATCTACCAATAGGTGCCCTTCTTTGCGAGGCATTGGAAAACCTCCCTGGTCTTTGTGGTTGAATCTGTGTTTGAAATTCACTGCCGACCTGAGGGACCTTACAGATAATTGTATGTGTGAGGTACAGAGATGAGGTAGTCATTAAAAAATCATGTTAGACACTATTACTGCACACAGTGAGTCCTTTCAACTTATGTGACTTATTAAGCACATTTGACTCCTAAACTTATTTAGGCTTTACATAACAAAGAAATTGAATACTTAGACTTTCAAGCTTCCAGCTTTTCATTTAATGAATTTGTACTTTGACATTATGGGGTGGAAACACTCTGGTGTGTTAGGCCAGTGACAAAACATCTCAATGTAATCCATTGTAAATTCAGGCTGTAACAACAAAATGTGTAGCAGGTCCAGGGGTGTGAATACTTTGAAGGCCCTGTATTATTCATGGCTGTTTATGTTAAAGATGCATGGAGCACTCTGATTCTGTTGGTCTTGAGGTCTGTACCTTCCTTTATGAACAGTTTTTCTGTGTGTACCGTGTGTGCGCCTGCGTACGCCTTCGTGTGTGTGTGTGCGCGCCTGCGTGTGTGTGTGTTTTCAGACGGCCAACACCACCAACCTGAGCCACATGGTGACGGGCCTGAAGCCCAACACGCTCTATGAGTTCTCTGTCATGGTGACCAAGGGCCGGAGGACCAGCACCTGGAGCATGACGGCCCAGGGAACCACCTTTGAGACCAGTAAGAGCACACATACACAGTATACCGAGTACACACACACACACACATATATGAAAGCATCTTCAGTAAAGTTTTATTTTTTTAACATGACTATACAGAATATCCTGGTTCTGTCAAAGCTGATTGTAGTGGGCGTTTGTCATTGACTGCTTTTCTCTGATATGCGGCAGGTCTCCTAGTGATTAGAGCATTGGGCCAGTAACCTATAGGTTGCTAGTTCGTGTCCCCCCCAAAAAAGAAAAAACAAATCTGCCCTTGAGCAAGGCACTTACCCCTAATTGCTCCCGGGTCGCCGTCAGTAATGTCTGATCCCATGCCGTGACCCCACTCTCTGAGGGTGTGTCAGGGGAAGTGGGATATGCAAAAACACTTTTCCATTTCACCATACACTGGTACGGGTTACACACACTGGTACGGGTTACACACACTGGTACAGGTTACACACACTGGTACGGGTTACACACACTGGTACGGGTTACACACACTGGTACGGGTTACACACACTGGTATGGGTTACACACACTGGTATAGGTTACACACACTGGTACGGGTTACACACACTGGTACAGGTGTCAAACAGGACTAATATAAGCAGCCCCTATTTGATGTCAAAGCCAAGCGTTCCCTCATTAATGGCCTTGTTCCCATACTGACTTTCTGTTTGATTTTCACAGTTCCCAGCTCGTCCCCCAAAGATGTGACTGTGGTGAGCAAGGAGCTGAAACCACGTACCATCATAGTCAACTGGCAGCCCCCCTCAGAGGCCAATGGAAAAATCACAGGTGAGACCACACACACACTCTGTTATCAGGTTTATTCAGAGTCAGAGAAACAAGTGGTCTAGTCCCCTACTCTTCCCTCTCCCCCATCCACCCTCTTCTCATCTCCTCTCCTCCGATCTCTCTTCCTCCTCCCACCTATCTCTCTCTGTCCTCTCACCATCTTGGTCCTTTCACCCATCTCTCTCGCTCCTTTCCACCCTTATCTCTCTCTCGCTCTCTCCACCCATCTCTCTCTGTCCTCTTCACCCATCTCTCTCTTCCTTTCTTTCACCCATCTCTCTCTCGATCCTTTCACCCCATCTCTCTCTCTCGCTCCTTTCCACCCATCTCTCTCTCGCTCCTTTCCACCCATCTCTCTCTCCCCCTATCGCTCCACTAGGCTACATAATCTACTACAGTACTGATGTGAATGCGGAGGTGCATGACTGGGTGATAGAGCCGGTGGTGGGCAACAGGTTGACCCACCAGATCCAGGAGCTGACTCTGGACACCACCTACTACTTCAAGATCCAGGCCCGTAACTCCAAGGGCATGGGCCCAATGTCAGAGGCCGTACACTTCCGCACCCCCAAGAGTAAGTGAGGGGGAAATCCCTGGAGGTTGATAGGCTCTGAAAGGTTGAACATTGGGATGATTGTATTAAATGTTCTTATTGGTTGAGTTATTTATATGCGTTATGATGCGCTGAATGGTCAAGATTCAAATAATTATCTTAGTTTCTCTTCACTGTAGCTGGCTGCATTCTCAATCCCTTTTCTATAGACGCTGGTAAAGAACATACCATTCTGTTGGGCCGAGCCTGCCCTCTCTCTCTCGCGATCTCTCTTTCTTTCGCTCTGTCTCTCTTTCTCTCTCAATCTCTCCTAATCTCTCCCTCTCCCTTTCTCTCTCCTTTATTGGTGCTCACACCTGCTTGCCTACCCCTCCAATGCTGCACCATTTACCCCTCTCTCTCTCTCTACCCCTCTCTCTCTCTCTCTCTCTACCCCTCTCCTCTCTCTCTCTCTCTCTCTCTCTACACCTCTCTCTCTCTCTCTCTCTCTCTCTCTCTCTCTCTCTCTCTCCCTCTCTCTACCTCTACCTCTCTCTCTCTCTCTACCCCTCTCTCTACCTCTACCCCTCTCTCTCTCCCCTTCTCCCACTGCTCTCCTTAACTCCTCTAACCAGTGTTTGCTTTGTATTTTCTCTCCCTGGCTACTGTCTCCTTTGGCCTGTTTAGCTGAATCCTCTGACAAAATGGCTAATGACCAAGGTAATTCCCTCTTCCCTTCCATTCACTTCTTCTCAATGATGACTGATTGACTGTGCAGATTGTGTTCTTTTTCCTCACTCACGTGCCTAAAGCCCTTCATCTGCGTTCTGGTCAGGTGAAATAAGTCAGGTAGTATTTAATTAACTGGGTGTAATAACTGGTGGTTTTGTCTCCTCTCTCAGCCTCCAATTTGCCAGTTAAACCAGGAAGTAACCAACCACCTCTTGACCATGGCTTTGGGTCTCCACACGGTAATGGCCTTTTCAGGTCACCATTGTTCATTCTGATTTGATCAACTCAATTGGCTGCAGTGTGGGTCCATTTCATTCCACCTCCATAAATGGATGTTAGTGTGAATAGGGCTTTGTTCAGTTCCTGTTCCATGGTACATTGGATTCATTTCTGGACCGAAGCTGAAATGGAATTGAAACCAATTCTGCATTGAGCACTAATGTCTTTCTCAGCTAAGATAGTGTGCAGGAACTGAACAAACCCCTATTAACATAAGTAACACTTTATTTGGATAGTTTGAAGTATGTTATATACTTACTATATGCCATCCCTTATTTAACCCTTACCCTAAACTTAACCTTTACCTTAACCCTTACCCTAGACCAAAACTTAACCCTTACCCAAACTCACCCTAACCCTTACCCTAGCCCTAAACTTAACCCTTACCCTAAACTTAACCTTAACCCTTACCCTAGCCCTAAACTTAACCCTTACCCTAAACTTAACCTTAACCCTTACCCTAGCCCTAAACTTAACCTTTACCTTAACCCTTACCCTAAACTTAACCTTTACCTTAACCCTTACCTTAACCTTTACCTTAACCCTTACCCTAACCCTAAACTTAACCTTTACCTTAACCCTTACCCTAAACTTTACCTTTACCTTAACCCTAAACTTAACTCTTACTTTAACCCTTACCCTAACATTTACATAACCCTCACTCTAACCTTAGCAAGCAGTTGCTTATCAACAGATAGTTTGTTGATAGTGTGACCAGCTGTGGAGCATCTATATGGGAATATCCAAATAAAGTGGGACGGAAGTCATTCATGAGATTTAATCTAACCCAAACCCCTTATACAAGTCTCCTATTGGTCTGAACTATTAGTCATCATTCTAAAAGAAGTGTAATGGGAAAGTAATGAATGAACACACAAACAATTTAATTGTTAAATACGCTAATTGATCTCCAATGAGGACATTAATTCTTATGTGGATAAATAGGATTTTCTTTCTCACCTCTCTGGTCCATTTTGTTCCAGGAAAACCAGGAATTACAGGAAGTGCGGACAACCACATCCTGGTCATCGTCGTGATCATCTCTGTGGGAGCGTTCACCATCATTGTGGTGGTTGTGGGGGCCTTCCTCTGCACACGACGCACCACCTCCCACCAGAAAAAGTGAGCTGGTCTGCCGCAGCACTGTCTCTTAGGTCACTAATGTCCCAGCCAATAGCAGACCAACAACACAGGGTTATAACACACACACACACACAGAACATCTGAGATGAGCAGGAATGTCTCCTTTCCTTTTACCACCTACCTTTCCTTCTGTCATCTTTCACTTTCCTTTCCCTACAACTTCATTTTATTTACTTTTCAACCGACACCCC
This sequence comes from Salvelinus alpinus, assembly GCF_045679555.1. Lineage (NCBI taxonomy): Eukaryota > Metazoa > Chordata > Actinopteri > Salmoniformes > Salmonidae > Salvelinus > Salvelinus alpinus. Next base: position 16,205,568 of record NC_092090.1, read on the forward strand.
CCCCCCCCCCACTGGTCCTGAACATCTCTAAAACTAAGAGCATTGTATTTGGTACAAATCATTCCCTAAGTTCTAGACCTCAGCTGAATCTGGTAATTTAATGGTGTGGCTGTTGAACAAGTTGAGGAGACTAAATTACTTGGCGTTACCTTAGATTGTAAACTGTCGTGGTCAAAACATATAGATTCAATGGTTGTAAAGATGGGGAGAGGTCTGTCCGTAATAAAGAGATGCTCTGCTTTTTTGACACCACACTCCAAAAAGCAAGTTCTGCAGGCTCTAGTTTTGTCTAATCTTGATTATTGTCCAGTCGTGTGGTCCAGTGCTGCAAGGAAAGACCTAGTTAAGCTGCAGCTGGCCCAGAACAGAGTGGCACGTTTTGCTCTTCATTGTAATCAGAGAGCTGATATAAATACTATACATGCCAGTCTCTTGGCTAATAGTTTTTATAAGAAACATTAATGTGTTGGAAATCCCAAATTGTTTGCATAGTCAATTTACACACAGCTCTGACACACACACTTACCCCACCAGACATGCCACCGGGGGTCTTTTCACAGTCCCCAAATCCAGAACAAATTCAAGAAAGCGTACAGTATTATATAGAGCCCTTATTGCATGGAACTCCCTTCCATCTCAGATTGCTCAAATAAACAGCAAACCTGGTTTCGAAAAACAGAAATCAATACCTCACGGCAAAATAACGCTCCTCTATTAGACCTAGATAGTTTGTGTGTATGCATTGATATGTAGGCTACGTGTGCCTTTTTAAAAATGTATGTAGTTCTGTCCTTGTCTTAGTGTTCTGTATTATGTCATTATGTTTCATATTTTGTGTGGACCACAGGAAGAGTAGCTGCTGCTTTTGCAACAGTTAACGGGGATCCACCTCCCCCTTTTTAACCGACATCTCAACCCCCTTTTTCCTCTTCTCTACCTCATAGGAAGCGGGCGGCCTCCAAGTCGTCCAACAGCTCCCACAAGTACAAGGGCAACTCCAAGGACCTGAAGCCTCCAGACCTGTGGATCCACCACGAGCGGCTGGAGCTCAAGCCCATTGACAAGTCCCCCGAGCCCAACCCGGTGATGACTGACACCCCCATCCCCCGCACCTCGCAGGACATCAACCCCGTGGACCCCAGCCTGGACAACAGCCTGCTGCAGAGACGGAACTCCTACCGAGGTCAGATTGATGTAGTCAGTTTGGGGATTCCTTTGTCTGTGTTTTGAAGAGGCAATGTCTTTGTCGTTGTCATGCTAAACATTTCCTGCTTTTCATACATTTAACATTTCATACATTGTGTTTAGAGGGAAGAATCACCACTAACCAAACACAGCCTCACGACTGAGTCACAGATTTCTCTCAGGAGCCAGATTACCAAATCCTTCGATTGTTCCTGTCAATCCAAGAACAATTAGTTAAATTTTCAGACGTTCTTCATTCAGAGTCACTACCAATAGTGATCAAGGAAAAACTCTGACTTGCAGGCCACGAATCAGAAGACAGCATATCTGCACTGGCAGGGCGCCGGGGGATGCGGCCTAAAATGATGATGCCCTTCGATACGCAGCCCCCCCAGCGTAAGTGTGTGTGTGTGTGTGTGTCCGCGCCTTGTGAATGTGTGTGTGTTTGGGATCTGTGCTCTCACCGGTCAATACACTGAGGTCAATAGACTATTTACCACTCAGACTATCGTACTGTTCAGCTGAAAGGAAAATAATATGCTGGTTTCTCCCTCCCGTGATAATGCACTACAGTCAATAGACTGAGAGCACTACAGTCAACATGTGGTTCTATAGGATCTGTTTCTATATTTTAGCTTTCATCTCATTTCAGTTTAACACATTCATGGCTACCAAATGACGCTGCCAATTCAAATGTACATCAGACGCACTCTGTGGAGTTATTGTATACGTGTGTATGGTTAAATACTACTGCTCTATGGTGTCACTATGAACCTTGTGTGTGTGTGTGTGTGTGTGTGTGTGTGTGTGTGTGTGTGTGTTTGCACGAGCGCAAGCATGTGTGTGTATTTGAACAGCACTGCTTCCCCACCCCTTCGTCAGCGCGGCTGGTTAAATGTTGTTGTCTCTGTGTGTGTGTGTGTGTGTCCATTCACAGCCGTGATTAGCGCTCACCCCATCCATTCCCTTGATAACCATCACCACCATTATCACACGGGCAGCTTGGCATCCCCGACACGCAGCTACCTCCATCACCACCAGGGCAGTGCCCACCTGCGCCCACACGCCTGCGCCACCCCCATCTCCTATCTAGACATGGGCTCCACAGGTGAGAGACCGCTGCCACCCGCAAGATGGAGGAGGGATTACAAGCGGGCAGCGCCAAGGGCCCACCTGGTCGTTCTGTTTGTCTTTCTGGCCTGATTTTGAGGAAGAACACAGGAGCATTATCTTTCATCTTCATGTCCATCCTCTTATCTGTGGGTTCACTGTGGGGCTGTCACATCCTCTTATCTGTGGGGCCACTGTGGGGCTGTCACATCCTCTTATCTGTGGGGCTGTCACATCCTCTTATCTGTGGGTCCACTGTGGGGCTGTCACATCCTCTTATCTGTGGGTGGGTCCACTGTGGGGCTGTCACATATTCCTTGATCTGTGGGTCCACTGGTGCTGTCACATCCTCTTGATCCTGTGGGCTACTGTGGGGCTGTCACATCCTCTTATCTGTGGGTCCACTGTGGGGCTGTCACATCCTTTTATCTGTGGGTCCACTGTGGGGCTGTCACATCCTCTTATCTGTGGGTCCACTGTGGGGCTGTCACATCCTCTTATCTGTGGGTCCACTGTGGGGCTGTCACATCCTCTTATCTGTGGGTCCACTGTGGGGCTGTCACATCCTCTTATCTGTGGGTCCACTGTGGGGCTGTCACATCCTCTTATCTGTAGGTACACTGTGGGGCTGTCACATCCTCTTATCTGTGGGGCCACTGTGGGGCTGTCACATCCTCTTATCTGTGGGTCCACTGTGGGGCTGTCACATCCTCTAATCCCGGCAGGCTCCATGGGGCTGTCACATCCTCTTAATCCCTAGGCCCTCACTGTGGGGCTGTCACATCCTCTAATCCTGGTCCACTGTGGGGCTGTCACATCCTCTTATCTGCTAAGGGACTGCGGGCTGGCCCATATCCTCCTATCCTGTGGGGCCACTGTGGGGCTGTCACATCCTCTTATCTGTGGGGCCACTGTGGGGCTGTCACATCCTCTTATCTGTGGGTCCACTGTGGGGCTGTCACATCCTCTTATCTGTGGGTCCACTGTGGGGCTGTCACATCCTCTTATCTGTAGGTCCACTGTGGGGCTGTCACAACCTCTTATCTGTGGGTCCACTGTGGGGCTGTCACATCCTCTTATCTGTGGGTCCACTGTGGGGCTGTCACATCCTCTTAACTGTGGGGCTGTCACATCCTCTTATCTGTGGGGCTGTCACATCCTCTTATCTGTAGGTCCACTGTGGGGCTGTCACATCCTCTTATCTGTAGGTCTACTGTGGGGCTGTCACATCCTCTTATCTGTGTGTCCACTGTGGGGCTGTCACATCCTCTTATCTGTGGGTCCACTGTGGGGCTGTCACATCCTCTTATCTGTAGGTCCACTGTGGGGCTGTCACATCCTCTTATCTGTAGGTCCACTGTGGGGCTGTCACATCCTCTTATCTGTAGGTCCACTGTGGGGCTCTCACAACCTCTTATCTGTGGGTCCACTGTGGGGCTGTCACATCCTCTTAACTGTGGGGCTGTCACATCCTCTTATCTGTAGGTCCACTGTGGGGATGTCACATCCTCTTATCTGTAGGTCTACTGTGGGGCTGTCACATCCCTGGATCTGTGGGTCCACTGTGGGGCTGTCACATCCTCTTATCTGTGGTTGCACTGTGGGGCTGTCACATCCTCTTATCTGTGGGGCTGTCACATCCTCTTATCCTGTAGGTCCACTGGGCTGTCACATCCTCTTATCTGTAGGTCCACTGTGGGGCTCTCACAACCTCTTATCTGTGGGTCCACTGTGGGGCTGTCACATCCTCTTATCTGTGGGTCCACTGTGGGGCTGTCACATCCTCTTAACTGTGGGGCTGTCACATCCTCTTATCTGTAGGTCCACTGTGGGGCTGTCACATCCTCTTATCTGTAGGTCTACTGTGGGGCTGTCACATCCTCTTATCTGTGTGTCCACTGTGGGGCTGTCACATCCTCTTATCTGTGGGTCCACTGTGGGGCTGTCACATCCTCTTATCTGTAGGTCCACTGTGGGGCTGTGGGGCTGTCACATCCTCTTATCTGTAGGTCCACTGTGGGGCTCTCACAACCTCTTATCTGTGGGTCCACTGTGGGGCTGTCACATCCTCTTAACTGTGGGGCTGTCACATCCTCTTATCTGTAGGTCCACTGTGGGGATGTCACATCCTCTTATCTGTAGGTCTACTGTGGGGCTGTCACATCCTCTTATCTGTGGGTCCACTGTGGGGCTGTCACATCCTCTTATCTGTGGGTCCACTGTGGGGCTGTCACATCCTCTTATCTGTGGGGCTGTCACATCCTCTTATCTGTAGGTCCACTGTGGGGCTGTCACATCCTCTTATCTGTAGGTCCACTGTGGGGCTCTCACAACCTCTTATCTGTGGGTCCACTGTGGGGCTGTCACATCCTCTTATCTGTGGGTCCACTGTGGGGCTGTCACATCCTCTTATCTGTGGGGCTGTCACATCCTCTTATCTGTAGGTCCACTGTGGGGCTGTCACATCCTCTTATCTGTAGGTCCACTGTGGGGCTGTCACATCCTCTTATCTGTGGGTCCACTGTGGGGCTGTCACATCCTCTTATCTGTGGGTCCACTGTGGGGCTGTCACATCCTCTTATCTGTGGGTCCACTGTGGGGCTGTCACATCCTCTTATCTGTGGGTCCACTGTGGGGCTGTCACATCCTCTTATCTGTGGAGCGGTCTCATTTAATTGTTCATGTGGCCTTGTCCACTATTCACTCGCCCATACTCATTAGTGTGTGACTTGCCTAGTTAAATAAAGGTAAAACGAATAGAAAATAATAGTAATTTATAATACATGAAACCAGTCATGACACCTTTGAGTGTTGCAGAACCAAACAACCTTGATAACACATTTATTCCATATTTTCCACCAAACTCTTTAGGCTTCATCCTGACGTTGATACTAACGCCTCTTATTTATGGACACTACCACTCTAGAACCCAGGCTATACACATACTGTATCAAACACACCATCCACTGACCTGTCCCCCCCACACTCCTTTTGTGACTGCAGAGTCGGTGAGGAACACCCCCAGCACAGAGCCCCTCCCGCCCCAGGCCCAGCCCCCCTGCCAAGCCGAGCACCAGCACCCGGACCCCGAGGGCAGCTACCAAGGCTCCACGGCCACCGACGATGAGCCCAGCGCCAGCGGCAGCTACTGCAGCGCCGGCCAGCCCCTCACCGCCCACGTGCGACCCACTCACCCCCTCAAGAGCTTTGCCGTGCCCGCCAACCCCGCCGCCATCTTCGAGTCGCCCGCCCTGCCCAGCACACCGCTGCTTACTCAGACTGGTGAGGAGCGCACATGCACGCATACATACACGCATGCAAACATGTACACACATATATATACACAATACACACCATGCATTAGGACAGGCGTATGTACACATACAGGTAACTGCCAAAATAAAGGAAACACCAACATAGTGTCTTGAAAGGGCGTTGGGCCACCAAGAACCACCAGAACAGCTTCAATGTACCTTGACATAGATTCTACAAGTGTCTGGAACTCTATTGGAGGGATGTGAAACCTTCTTCTTTTATTTTAATTTTTTTTCAGCCCTTTTTTTCTCCCCAATTTCGTGGTATCCAATTGGTAGTAGTTACAGTCTTGTCTCATCGCTGCAACTCCCGTACGGACTCGGGAGAGGCGAAGGTCGAGAGCCACGCGCCCTCGAAACACAACCCAACCTAGCCGCACTGCTTCTTGACACAACGCACATCCAACCCGGAAGCCAGCCGCACCAATGTGTCGGAGGAAATACCTTACACCTGGTGACCGTGTCAGCGCCACAGGAGTCGCGCGATGGGACAAGGACATCCCTGCCGGCCAAACCCGGATGACGCTGGGCCAATTGTGCGTCGCCCCATGGACCTCCCGGTCGCGGCCGGCTGTGACAGAGCCTGGGCTCGAACCCAGAATCTCCGGTGGCACAGCTAACACTGATGCAGTGCCTTAGACCACTGCGCCACCCGGGAGGCGTGACACCGTTCTTCCACTAGAAATTCAATAGTTTGGTGTTTTGTTGATGGTGGAAAACACTGTCAGGTGCCGCTCCAGAATCTCCCATAAGTGTTGGATTGGGTTGAGATCTGGTGACTGACACACACACACAACACACTATGCTCCTTTGAGACACCTGTTTCAGAGTGAGATCTCTTCTTCCATCCATGGTAGCCAAAATAACGGGCAACTGGTCATTTGTAGACACCCTAAGCATGATGGGATGTTAATTGCTTAATTAACTCAGGAACCACACCTGTGTGGAAGCACCTGCTTTCAATATACTTTGTATCCCTAATTTACTCAAGTGTTTCCTTTATTTGGGCAGTTACCTGTACATGTGTTTTACACTCCCAACCTGCAGATGAACATACACTGTTGGTAGAGCTTCTTGAGAAAGGAAAGGAAACACATGTAAAGGAGGTGACTTGTGATTCCCTCTAACTATCAATCCCTTTGGAACTGTGTCTGTCCTGCCTGTTCTGTCTGTGTCTGTATCTCTGTCTCTCTCTCTCTCTGTCTATCTCTGTGTCTCTCTCTCTCTCTGTCTATCTCTGTGTCTCTCTTTCTCTCTGCCTGTGTGTCTCTCTCTCTATCTCTCTCTCTCTGTGTCTCTCTCTCTCTGTCTGTATCTCAGGGCCCCAGCTCCACTCAGTAAAGACAGCCTCCATCGGCACCCTGGGCAGGGTGCGCCCCCCCATGCCAGTCACGGTGCCCGGTGCGCCAGATGTGCCCGAGACCAGCAAGATGCTGGAGGATGTAGACAGTGTGAGTACTGCTCCCCCCAGGTCTTCGTGTAGAAAGGCTACAACATGCCAATGTCTGATTATGACTGTTAAATCAGCTGGCATATCATGTAATGTTGCTTCTTATTGTAGTTTGTACACACTTTAAATACAGGAAGAACACATGTCACTATGAATTACTATGTCATGTTGGGGTAAAAACCTGGTCATAGATCAATCAAGCCCATTGAACTAGTGAATACATTCCTAGAGTATGTCATGTTTCTTTTTGGACACAATCCTAAATGACATTGACATGGATTTTAATCACATTTCTGTTTCCTTTCTCTCTTTATTCTTTGCAACTTGTTGCCTCCCTCACTGTTTTATGGTGTTAATGTTGGCTGCTTGTGATCATTGATATTATTGCATTCAATTTCTAATAATTCCTCTAAACCCATTGGAATGGTTTTGCCCATGATAATTCCCCTTAACCCGTTGGAATGGTTTTGCCCATGATAATTCCCCTTAACCCGTTGGAATGGTTTTGCCCATGATAATTCCCCTTAACCCATTGGAATGGTTTTGCCCATGATAATTCCCCTTAACCGATTGGAATGGTTTTGCACATACATTGATGTCTTGGCCCCTTTCAATGCCTTAACATATTTGTTGGCTGTTGATGCTGCTTTGTTTGTCTTGGATTTGGCTTCATGCTGCAGTCCCATTGACCAATTCCCCACCCCACCCACCCTTTATTTTGTAAACCTCATTACTCCCACCCCCTCCAAAAACAAACTGACCCTCTCCTCTCCCTTCCCCAGGTCCTTGCCTCCCTCCCCTCCTGTTCCTCCCTTGCTCCCCGCAGTAACCCTGTTCCTTTCCCTCAGAGCTACGAGCCTGATGAGTTGACAGAGGAGATGGCCCACCTAGAGGACCTGATGAAGGACCTGAACGCTATAACCACAGCCTGAGAACCACGCTGCTCACACACACACATACAGGCAGACACACACACACAAATCCAGGTAGTGACACACACAGGCAGGAACACACACACTGCCAGCCCTCAGAAAACTGGGAGCCCGATGCCCGGATACTAAATGGATACCGGCAATGGATCTTACACACCCCACTCAAGACAAACAAAACATCTAAACTGAAACTTTTCAACTTTTGGCTTACCTTGCTCAGTCTCAGGAAGGAGATGGCCATTTAAAAAAACGACAGTTCACCTTTTTATGAAGAAACATTCTCAGAGACGATATCTAACATTGGTCGCTTTCAACCAGAAGATTGTGAATTTTCTCAGCAAAAAAACTGAAATGCATTAGAAGGTTGCTCTCATACTTTGGTTGCCGGGGAGACCGCTCCTATGGTTGCCGGGGAGACCGCTCCTATGGTTGCCGGGGAGACCGCTCCGACAGACATCATATTGTGATTCCAAGTCAAGAGGAAGAGTCAAATATGCCGGTATTTCATGTTGGTGCTCACGAAACACAATCTAAACACAGTGTTTGTTTAATTAGTGTCACTTATTTGTGCGTTTTTGTATATCTATTGCCCTGTTTCAGTGAAGTGAACTTTGGACAACAGTCCCCTCCATTTCCATTAAAGCGGTCATTTTATAGCTATCATTTTGATCCAATGACGTCTGTTTTCCCTACTCTGTGTTATATATTGTGCCAAGTCTCTTATTATTCTCTAATATGCCATGTATTTTTTTACATATCCGTATAGATATGTACATATGTTTTTAAAAAACGGCCTCATTCTATTCCCCCCCAGCCTAGCCAATCATTTCATTTTATTTGGGAGGAGAGTGACAGAATAGACCCTCAAACACTCGCTTTTCATATCTTGTGGGGAGATGCCTTGCGTGTTAGTACATTACATTTGAATGGGTTCTTGCGTTCTCTGGCATTGTCGCCCCTTTGTACATTGAAATGTTCAGTCTTTTTTTGTTTATGGGAGCTCAGTTTCAAAAAGCCTTAGGAAACGTGTCCGTACGTTTACATTGGAGATGACTGTGCCCTCTGTGGACGTTTTCCAGTTACACTGTGCTCCCTCTGACACGCAGCGTCACCACTCTCAGGCCAGGCTGGCCTTGGAGTGCCAAGTAGTAGGGCTTGTTAGCTGGTGACCCTTCAGAACCATCTGTGGGACATGAACCCTCCAGAGGCTGCTGGACTCGGAGTGCCTCACCCCGCAATCACACATCCTACCCAGTCAGTCGTTTCAATGGAATGGCAATATATCATATGAAAGTGCTATGAAATGGATGTCTTGTTTCCAAGAGCCAATATTTGGTTGAAGAGGTCTGTTTTTTGCTCTTGATCTCTCTCTGTCATGTGAAAACCAGGTTTTTCAATCAAGGATAAGTGTTTACTGTTATCTGAGGTCTCTTAAAGAAATACTGCTTCATCGCTCTTTTTAAATGCTACTTGCAACGATGTTGGCCTATTGAATGGGACTCCCAGATTCAGATTTTTTTTTACATGTAGTTTGTTTTGTATGAAGAAAAAATAAACTTGTTCTGTACACAATTCCAATGTAAAAAGAAAAAAATTAAATATGATAATGTAAGAAGCTAGTTTTTCATCTGCCCTCTTACCCAAAGAAATGTAATTGCAATCGTAGTTACATGCTCTACTTTTGTGAATACCATGTTTCTCATAATGTACATCGTCATGAATGTCAATATAACTGTAAGAGATTTTACTTATGGATACAAAAGGAACATGTAAAAAATAAAAAAAGGACTGTAGGAAAAAAGACAGGACGCTAACCCGTTGGGAATAACCTATTAAGTTGTAGACAGTCAAGCCTGTATTGCACTTTTTCACAATTTTTGAAAACAAAACAAAATTTCTTCCATATCTTGTGTTATAAATATAAAAGCGATGTTTCTGTAACGTAGTGTCCTAGGTTAGCAGCAGGCAGCTGGTCTTGTTTTAATGGTCATTTGCTTTTGAGATATGAAATTGAGCGGCAGGTTTTACTGTGCTGCTGATGAGGTATTCTGTTGCTTGTTTCTGTACAGAGATCTCTTTGCTTTCTGTAGAATTTTCTGTGGCTTTTTAAAAAAAAAAAATCAAAATGTTTGACAAAGTTATTTTTTATTTTTATTGGTGCTCTTATACATTGTGTATCCAACTATTATGAATACTAACAAAGTTGAAGTTTCTACTTGTCTGTTTTGTCATGTATGTCGTATTTTCTTGGTTGTGTGTGTTTGTCGTACGTGTGTGTGTGTGGGCGTCAATCTATTTCTCCATGAGACTTTTTAATGGGTGACTTACTGCCTGCCCTCATAGACTAGGTGTAACATAGTAAATGTAAATCCGGGACACTCAAATTAGTATATGTTACGTTTGTATGGAAACGCAAGACAGGTGGTTACTTATGGTAAAAACAAAAGGAGGGTGGATGGATGGGGGTTATAACGTCTAGGATTTACGTACAGAAAAATAGGAAATGCTCTAGGATCAGGTTGATGTACACACCCTGCCTTACTTATTCTCTATATTACTCACTGTAGCTCTGCTTAATACCAGTAACCAGTCATTGACCTGTTGGCACAGGCAACACTTTCATATACTGAGAGAGTCAACCATATATAGGCTGGGGTGTGATTGTCAATGGAGGTAGGAGACCTGAGGAGACATTGCCACTTTGATCAAAGAGACGCTAGACGTGTTCACTTAGCCTGGTCCTAGATCTGAAAATACGCTTAGCAATGTCTTTGCAGCCACTGTCAAGCCAAACTTTCCTTTTTAAAAATGAACCAAATAAAGAAAGCATCATTAACTTGTCAAGCCAGCCAAATGAGGTTAATACCTTTTACATGAACCATGTCAGCCAAATGAGGTTAATACCTTTTACATGAACCAAGCCAGCCAAATGAGGTTAATACCTTTAACAAGAACCAAGCCAGCCAAATGAGGTTAATACCTTTTACATGAACCATGTCAGCCAAATGAGGTTAATACCTTTTACATGAACCATGTCAGCCAAATGAGGTTAATACCTTTTACATGAACCATGTCAGCCAAATGAGGTTAATACCTTTTACATGAACCATGTCAGCCAAATGAGGTTAATACCTTTTACATGAACCAAGCAAGCCAAATGAGGTTAATACCTTTTACATGAACCAAGCCAGCCAAATGAGGTTAATACCTTTTACATGAACCATGTCAGCCAAATGAGATTAATACCTTTTACATGAACCAAGCCAGCCAAATGAGGTTAATACCTTTTACATGAACCATGTCAGCCAAATGAGGTTAATACCTTTTACATGAACCATGTCAGCCAAATGAGGTTAATACCTTTTACATGAACCATGTCAGCCAAATGAGGTTAATACCTTTAACATGAACCAAGCCAGCCAAATGAGGCTAATACTTTTTACATTTTAAATTAACCAAGCCAGTGGAATAAGTGAGATGCATGCAGGTAAAAAGATGTGCACATTTATGGGGCTGAAGAACAGTATCGGAACTAACCAGTGACTCTCGGCAGTAAATCCAGATCTTTGTGAAGCTCAGTGACAACATTGTAAGTGTTAATGGGTAGGAGAGTGAAGGAAGACTGTCAGGACCGAAGATACTCAAGTCAAAGAGACAGAGAAAGGACAAAGCTCTTGAGTCTATACTGGCATGTGGGGGGGGTTGTTGTTGAATGACGTCACGTATGGTGACTTTTTAAAGCATATTCTATGCAAATTAATGAAAATTAAATTGTTCTCTTCCTTTGAAACTCATCTGAAAACCGAGGACAGTTAAGTTTGATCTATTGATCTTAACTTCACCAGGCAATTCTATATTAACCCCTAAAATGATTTGGCTAGCATAACAATACTGTATTTTACCTATCAATTATTACATCTATTAATAGTGTTGGCCACATATAAATGCGCAGAACGTGACAAATCCTTCATCGGCAAGACAAACCTGGTCGGTCATGAGGACTCACACAGGGAAGAAATCATACAGATGTCCAGAGTGCAGCAAAAGCTTTTCTAAAGCAAGTCATTTGAAAATTCATCATAGAATTCACACAGGTAAAAAATAAATATCGGTGTAAACGATGTGGCAAATCCTTCAGTCACGAGGTCAAACATGTAGACTCACACAGGTGACAAATCACATCAATGCGAATAAAGTGTCAAATCATTGAGGGCGAGGCCAGACTGACCCTTTGATTTCTATCCGTATCTGTAATTGTCAATGGTTTCTCAATGGAAGTCGTACGTTGGCGGTCAGCGGAGATGACGCGTCCATAACCATGCAATTTCAATCCATTTTTCACGTACAAAAATATCTGAGTTGAACTTTGGACGGGCCGACGGATACGTAACCATCCGTTTAGCGAATTAGAAAAGAGCAGGCGTTTCACGTCACACACTTCACACGGACCAAAATGCATCCGTTTTAATTTGGTGTCCATTCTCCATGGGTCAGTACGGCCTTGACCTTGTAGTCAGAGTGGACATTTGGTCAAGCATACATTTCAAACAGGGGAGAAACCGTTTTGCTGCAATGAATGTGGTTCATGCTACACCAGAAATTCAAGTCTTAAATGCGCATATGAAGAAACAGCATTTTGTGCTTTATGTGTGGAAATGGTTAATATCAGCCACTAAAATGCCATCAGTCAATTCACTGAAGAGAAACTACTTTGTTGCCATGACTGTGGCAAACTCTTCCAAAACAAGAAGAACCTTGATAAAAATATCAAGATCGGCAAAGAGGAGAAAATATATTTCTGTCATAAATATGTCAAATGCTTTAGACGACAGTACACTGGTGGGCATATGAAGATACACATGGAAGAAAGAGAATGGATTTCCTCTGATTAAAAACCATACAAACACAAAACCTGGCCAATGCTTCTACAAAGGGAGTCTGGTTAGCTCACTCAGTCTGGTTAAAAAAAAATTAAATGACTTTTTAATCTGTTTTCTCTTAGACTGTAGGCCTACATTTGAACTTCTGTTTTCAAAGGACACACTTCTGTCATCAATAAGAATCATTGTCCAGTAAATTAGACTTGTAAAAAATAAACGATTTTGAATGATAATTTTGGAGAAATTGTTCCCTTTTATGGCTATCAAACTGTTAATTTGTCAGGACTCTAGGGGACAGAGGGAGTTTCTCTCCTAACAAATACCTGTAGAGGATCTCTTTCACAGCCAAATTTCCTTATGGCTCTGTCAGAATACTTTTTTAAATACATGCTTCTTTGAGTCCTTCCTAGAAGTTGTGACTGATAATACATGACTGGATTGGTGAAGAGTGTTAGGACCCTTGCTTTCATCTGTCCAAATTAGTGATTCATTCAAGAAGGTAGAGGTGCATTTTTAAAAACTCTGACTATGGCCCAGCCAGCCACTTTAACCCATGCCTAACCTAACACCTGGAGCCACATGGTAATTAAAAAACATCACATATAATACAGAATGGAGGTTGAAATACATTATATAGGCTAGATGTTTTCTACAATGTTCTTCATTATATTGCTATTTCCAGCACCATTTACAGTTGGTCACACAGTACAATATAAAGAATACAGGTCTGTGACGTTCCTAAACGCGTTGCCGTTTAATCACCAGCAGGTGTCGTTCCAGACAGTACTTTGCACTTGTTAACTTCTGCTTACAGACGTATCATCACAGACATGGCGGCTAGCTCACCGCGGAATCCCCCTCCGCTCCCTGGAGCAGAGAACCAAGACCCACTTTCCGAAATGGCAGATGAAGACAGTGACGAAGGGGAGGATATATTCGTTGGCAATGTAAGAACTAGACATATCAGATGATACCAGCCACAGCTTGTCCTGACTGAAGCCGGATCTGTACACCATTCCATAGCATGCTAATGTTAGTTTGCTAGCTAAGCTAGTAGCCCTGTACACTACAGAACGGAGTTTAGCCAGCTAACTAGGCTAACATTAGCTAGCTACCTGTCAAGCACAACTCTTCAAGTCTCCATTCTGGTACAATCCATTAGATAGCTTACTGACGTTAACTCCTTTTGTTTTTTGAATGCAGTCTGCACTCACTCAAACCATTGCTAATTTATTTAGCGCTGCACTTCAGCCTAGATATCTACCTGTGTGAAGCTAGTCACAAAAATAATTAACAATAATAGTGGAATTTTCGGTTCGCTTTCAAAATAAAAGTGATACAAATAGTGGAAACGTGCTAAATGTGGACTAGCTAGATAATGCTAAACAATGTAGGAATGTTCTTATACATTCAACAAAAGACAATAATCAGTTGACATCGCACTGTGGATGTATTAGACTAGAATTGCATTGGGGGCATACTTATATTTCATTCTACAGCCTTGCCTAAACATCACTGTTACCATGGTTATTCCAATGATAATGCGTCTGAAAGAAGTCGCTGTAAAAAAAATATGCAAACTAAAATGTTGAATAAAATGATATGAGGTTACTTTACCGCTTGTCCGTGCAGAACCTACCGGCGCAGCAAAAAGTCAAGTAAACAATTATTTACTGTGGACATTTGATCTCCACAACTTTTTCCAGCACCTGTAAATTCTGTCACTTGTATTTTCCATCTCCTTAGCATTTCACGTGATGCACAATATGTAAACAATAGCCGAATGTAATCGAACGTTGTCGACTAAAGCACGTTCCGTCCCAATCAGCTCCGACAACGTCCGTCTATGCTTCGGTTAAGCTCGGCGATTGTTGATATATTGTCCAAGTCATGCGAATTGCGTCAGTATTGGAAATAAAATCCAGAAATACAAACCGATATACAGACCAGCGTACTGAATGTCGGGTTAATAACACTACTCTGTGGATCGTCTGTCTCAGATTACCTCCTATATAAGGAGAAAATCAGGTAAAGTATGTTTAAATTAAATTTATTCAACGTTCTGACTTGTCTTATGACTGTTCACAAAAAGTGAGCCTACATGTTAGAGATGAGAGTGGAGTCTGACACGCTCGCATTCGTAGAGGCTATGTACAGCCTAACCTATGGATGTTGCACCCATGAAATGGAGTATCAGCCTACTCAGTGACATTCACAGAACGCTAATATGTGTGTAAACGCTACACAGTTGTATTCTGTGAATGTCACTGAGTAGGCTGATACCCCATTTCATGGGTGCAACATCCTTAGGTTAGGCTGTACAGTGCATATAAGTATGCCACAAATGCAATTCTAAAGTCTAATACATCCACAGTGCGATTTCAACTGATTTGTATTGCTTTGGGTCAAATTAATTATTATTATAATGTTATTGTCTTGAATCTGTATAACATCCGACCTTGTTTAGCATTAACTAGTCCAAATATGGCAGTATTCCACTATTTGTATTCGTTTGAATCTTTTAATGGAGCACTTTTATTTTATTCCACTATTGTTGCTAATCCTTAGTGTCGCTAGCTTCACACAGGTGTAGCTAGCCAAGGTGGCAAATACTCAAATCAAAGTTTATTTGTCACGTGCTCCGAATACAACAGGTCTAGACCTTACAGTGAAATGCTTACTTACAGGCTCTAACCAATAGTGCAAAAAAGGTATTAGGTGAATAATAGGTAAGTAAAAGAAATAAAACAACAGTAAAAAGACAGGCTATATACAGTAGCGAGGCTATACAAGTAGCGAGGCTACATACAGACACCGGTTAGTCAGGCTGATTGAGGTAGTATGTACATGTAGATATGGTTAAAGTGACTATGCATATATGATGAACAGAGAGTAGCAGTAGCATAAAAGGGGTTGGTGGGTGGCGGGACACAATGCAGATAGCCCGGTTAGCAAATGTGCAATTACTATCAAAAAAGGGTTTGATAGTAATGGACATGTGGCTATGTAGGCCCATGTATTCTGGTACAGCAATGTAATACATAACTAAAGGGACAATTCCCTATTTTCAAACCCTAAATTCATCATCTCCAACACCACCCCCATCATCAACATGTGAACATGGTGGGTTTATATGTTTTTGAGTCAAAAAACACACTTATCTTCCTTCTATCTCTTTTACTTCAAAACACAAATGCACCATTTTCATTTGTTGATGTCGGAGATGAATATGAAGTTACGTTTTTTAAATAATTGCCTTTGTCACAATCAACTGACCTGGCCCCTTTTCACTGATAACCCAAGTCCACCCCACACAAATATTGTGGTTTGGGCTTCTCCTTGTATGTGAAAGGTTTAAACGCCGGCACTAAAAAAGTGACCTGTTTAAGTACCCTCAATTCTAACTGCTGTACTCTTTATTGATATTTTTGTATTACCCTTCAGAGCAACCCTGTTGCAGAGTCCTTTCAGCCTGACACAGCCAATGGTGAAGAACCAGCTGACCTCTTCAGTGAAGAAGAAACCAGCACCGCTGTCAACAGTTCCATCACAACCTTTAAGTCCAACGGTGTCCATTCAGACAATGAGAATGATCTATTTGCAGGTATGTTATCATTTTTACCTTTTTATTATTACCCCTACTAGACTGAAGAGCAGAATTGGTTCATCTCCCTGTGACGTCCTTGCTTATGTTGTATGTTGCCCCCCGTCCCCTCAGAGGTCTCGGTGGAGCTGTCCATGGAGAACCCCAGCACCACCACCAAGACCTCTGGAGCTGAATTCACCCCGTCACTTACACTATCAGCAACACAACCCAGGTCTATGGAGCAGGTAGGCTACAACAGGACATCAGCAACACAACCCAGGTCTATGGAGCAGGTAGGCTACAACAGGACATCAGCAACACAACCCAGGTCTATGGAGCAGGTAGGCTACAACAGGACATCAGCAACACAACCCAGGTCTGATGGAGCAGGTAGGCTACAACAGGACATCAGCAACACAACCCAGGTCTATGGAGCAGGTAGGCTACAACAGGACATCAGCAACACAACCCAGGTCTATGGAGCAGGTAGGCTACAACAGGACATGCCCAACAAATTCCACCACAGTTGAGTTGAATGTAATATGTTGTCTGCTGCTTGTTGCTTTGGAGGGCCATTATGCCATACCATAATTATTATCAGCCCTCAAAAGACAGATATAGGGGATAGGGAACACTGCTGACCTTATGAGACTAGCAAAACCCCAAACGTTTTCATCATCGTTTCTCTATGCAGCATTAGCAAAAGAGAGAGAATAATTACAGTAAATGTAAGTGCAATTTCCCGAAGTCTTGTTGTTCACCAGCTCATTTCCACCAATTCAGTTGGAAGAGGAAAAGGATGAGGACAGCTTTGACATGGACGTTGCTGTCACCAATCCAGAGAAAATTGGTAAGGAATATTTTTTTCTCACTATCTTTGAACTAATGTTTAGCAACCATTTAGAAGCATTTGAAGTGTGTATTGTGGTTGAATCAATGAAGCTGTGATGTAATTATCTCATCTTCCTCTCAATTGAGTTGAGTTTTTAAAGTAGGAAGCCAAGATGGCGTCGCTGTGAGAGGGAGTGTTTTCTTGCTTGTCCAAGCAACTTTGAGGGTTAGGTGGTTACGAGTCTAATATTGGCTATCAATGTAGCAAGAAACTAACTATAGCTTTAGCTACACATGGCAAGTTGAGAGTTTTGTTTTTGTCAAGTTGAATGGGAAGAACACAACAAAGACAACAGAAGACGGAATATCAAAGCCTCACAGAAGACGGCAGGCATGCTAGCTAGCTACGATAAGAGTCAGAACAGCATGGATACACAAGATACCGCGAGCTCAAGACGGACCAGGACCAGATCCTTGAAACCTCTTTACCTCAGTTTAGTTTTTAAATGTTGTTCACTTTTGGTCCTGGAGGGTTGTAGCCAGGATATGCCTGTTTTTTTCTTATTTTACAGTTTGTCTGTCTTTTTCTTGTCTCGGATTTCATATTTGAAACTAAACTTTGTCTCAACCTCTGTAACCTGACAATTTGATCTTCCCTTTTAGGAGATGGCATGAACGCTTACATGGCCTACAAGGTGTCCACTCGGGTATGTAACGTCTGCAGCAGCAAAATCAGGACTTTTTAAACAACTAGTTTTGGTCATGTATATAGTAGTACTCCCAAACCATTTTTTCTATACTTTGCACTGTGACCATGAACAATTTGAAGGAATTACTCTGCTTGTGTTGAGTAGGCCTACTTCTGCCAGTGTCCTCTATGAAATCAGAACATGTGATTTTGTCTTGCGCAAACTGATACTAAGCCTCACTAATTCCACCCCCTAGACTACATTACCCATGTTCAGGAACAGGACATTCTCGGTGTGGAGGAGGTTCAGTGATTTCCTTGGGCTGTATGAGAAGCTGTCGGTGAAGCACTCGCTGAACGGCTGTATCATCCCTCCACCACCAGAGAAGAGCGTTGTGGGTAAGGAACTACATTTGTCAGTTCATGTCTGCCAGCCAGTTTCAAAAACAAAACCACCGGTTGCAGGCATAGTATGCAAACCCGGTAGATTTCACAGGTGCAGGGTACTGATCACAAGACATGAAAGACACTAGTAACACCATGTCTTGACTCTCTAGGGATGACCAAAGTGAAGGTGGGAAAGGAGGACTCTTCCTCGGCTGACTTTGTGGAGAGGAGGAGAGCGGCTCTGGAGAGGTAGAACCTGAAGCAGCACCTTTTACCATTATTGTACTCAGACTTTGCATGTACAGTACGGTGAAGTATCATGTTCAGATTGTGTTTTATATTAGCCTGTTGATATTTGTCATATTCCTTTGCTTTTGTTAAGAATGTATTGCTGTATCTTCATTGCTATGGCAGGCATTGCATTGTTTCCTCCCTGTAGTCTAGCCCGTTGATATTTGTGGGATTTTCTAGGTACCTGCAGAGAGTAGTGTGTCACCCGTCCCTGTTACAAGACCCTGATGTCAGAGAGTTCCTGGAAAGAGACGAGGTAGGTGCTCTTCAGTCATTAGCTGTCAATACTGTCACAGACTACTGGAATCATGCATTCATTTGTTCACTGCGTGCGTGTGTCTGCGTGTGTCTGCGTGCGTGCTTGTGTCTGCGTGCGTGCTTGTGTCTGCGTGCGTGTGTGTCTGCGTGCGTGTGTGTGTCTGTGTCAGCTGCCTAGGGCGGTGGGTACACACACACTGAGTGGAGCTGGCTTCCTGAAGATGATCAACAGAGCATCTGATGCTGTCAGTAAGCTGACCATCAAGATCAGCTACTCGGACGCTGTAAGACAATCACTGTTCTGGTTGATTTACTCAAATGCCAAACATGAAATCATAGCAGTAAAGTCAGTTATCTAAATTAATGTTGGAGCTTTTGCATTTTTTTTTTCTTCTGTAAAAATATAAGCTTTTTCTTTACTGTCTGCTAAACGGGATGCGTATGCCTCTGTAAAGCTTTGGGTCGATAAGTCCCCTTTGTCATTCAAATTAGTTTAATTGATGTAGATTGGTTGCCTGATTGTACCTCCCACGTTGCTTTGTGTTCCAGTGGTTTGACAACAAACTGCAGGAGGTGGAGAGCGAGGATCTGCAGCTGAGGAAACTCCATGCGGTGGTGGACTCCCTGGTCAACCACAGAAAGGGTGAGATTCACAGAAAAAAGAGAGATGTCTGCTTTAAAACCCTTTTGATAAGATTGGAGCTTTAAAGCAGATGTTCTTTTTTTATTTGTGAACCTGGTATATCTGTTGTTTCGTCAGAGCTCTGCGGAAACACAGCAGTGTTCGCCAAGAGCATGGCCATGCTGGGCAACTCGGAGGACAACACAGCTCTGTCCCGGGCCCTCTCCCAACTGGCCGAGGTGGAGGACAAGATGGAGACGCTACACCAGGAGCAGGCGGCCAGCGACTTCTTCATCTTGGCCGAGCTGCTGGCCGACTACATCCGCCTACTTGGAGCCGTCAGGGTACGGAAACGTCATTCTACATCCGCCTACTAGGGGCCGTCAGGGTACGGAAACTTCATTCTACATCTGCCTACTAGGGGCCGTCAGGGTACGGAAACTTCATTCTATGGCCTGAATTTTAAATAGAACACTACGACTACATTGACTGGATGAGTAAATCCAAAATGTCAATGGAAGATTAGTGCAAACGTTGCTAGCTTTGGTGCTAAATTGGGTAGCTACTAGCTAGAATCTGTGTGCCCTCGATGTGAAATTGATGTGGTGCAGATTTTGGCCTGAACTCGTGCTGTGCATTCTCGTTATGTTGTCCTCAGGGCTGTTTTGAGCAGCGCATGAAAACGTGGCAGCGCTGGCAGGAGGCTCAGAGCACCCTGCAGAAGAAGAGGGAGGTTGAGGCAAAGCTTCTGTGGGCCAACAAGCCTGACAAACTACAACAGGCCAAAGAGGAGATTACTGAGGTACAAGAGCCAGCACTGTGGTAATGCATGCTTAAAGGGAGGTGGTATTGCTTTGACTTCTATTTCCACCTTAAACTTTCCTTATTCCCCTCATGTCTTTCACAGTGGGAGGGTAAAGTCACTCAGTATGAGAGGGATTTTGACAGGATCTCTGTAACCGTTCGCAAGGAATTCCTCAGGTTTGAGGTAAGGCTAGTTTTTTTTTTTTTTTGCATTCGAGCAACATCGAGCTACCGTATTCAGGATAGTTTTGCATGAGAAAATCTACATGACAGTTTTTTTTCTTCCCCTCCATCTAACAGAAAGAGAAGTCCAAGGACTTCAAAAGCCAGATAGTGAAATATCTGGAGTCTCTTCTACAGTCTCAACAGCGGGTAATCTGTACTCTTATTTTTTACTTAAAAAAAAAAAATCTCTCTTCAAATATGTGTTTTCATGTAATTGTTTGCTTGAAATGTTGGCCTTTATACTCCAGATATTGATGTGCTCTCTTTTCACTTTTCTCCCACTTGGATTTAGCTCGTAATGTTCTGGGAAGCATTCTTGCCTGAAGCAAAAGCGATAGCATGATGAAGCTTGAGGACGTTAGGAAGAGAACGACTGCCTTTTTGAACACTTTACCTCCTGACTATGTACCCAGAAGACAATGCAACAGAGGGGACAACTACTCTACAGCTCATCCATATTCTTTTAGCATTAGTGATTTATTTTCCAGCTTTTCAGTAATGCTCTACATCAGCACAATGTATTGATTCAACAGAGATGAATTTGACAGTATAGCTTTTCTATGTAAACATGTCAGTGGTGTAAGTGGGATATTTTTTTACTCTGTGTTCTTGGGCCACCCTTACTCAGATAGGAAGAGTTTGGCTTTCCAATCCTAAAGTGTTCACATTTTGAGGTACTTCCCTAGAGTAGTAGTGTTTGTTTACAGTGGAGGGCAGTTCATAACTGTTTACAAAAGCTCATGAAATAACTTTTGGATCCACAAACGCATAGGGGATTGTAGTAAATTGTGTGTGTCCTGTGAAATATCACTTTGACTAGAGAGCTCATTCAAACTGAAAGACGGACTAATACCAACGGTCCTCAATTTGTGCATTTCCAGACCTACAGTGAAGGGACAAAATAATGGAAGCACGGAGTGTATGTTTATGGTGACCCATCAGATGAGTGTGCCTGCCTGTGTCTTTGTGTGTGTTCACCATTGTTTGATCATCTGTTTCCTCAAATAATTATGATCAACAACAGTCTTTCTGAACTGACCATCAGTATATTTTTACATCTGTGTTCAAACATGTAGCCTCATTGAATTCAATGTGATTGTGAAATGTGTCATGTTCAGTGGTTGAAAAAGTACTAAATGTTCATACTTGAGTAAAAGTACAAAGTTAAAGTCAATGCTATACATAAAATTCCTTATATTAAGCAAACCAGACGGCACGATTTTCTTGTTTTTTATTTATTTACAGACAGACTGCGGCACACTCCAACACTCAGACATAATTTACAAAAGCAGTATTTGTGCTTAATGAGTCCGCCAGATCAGAGGCAGTAGGGCTGACAATGCGTTATATAGATAGGTGTGTGAATTGGACCATAATTCTATCCTGCCTCAGCATTCAAAATGTAATGAGTTCTTTTGGTTGTCGGGGTTGATGTATGGGAGTAGTACATATCTTTAGGAATGTTGTGGAGTAAAAGTAGTCAAATATAAATAGTAATGTACACATACCCAAGTATTTTTTTCTTAAGTACTTTAAACCACTGGTTATGTTTCCTCACAATTTTGATAAACTAGCAACAGTGCTTGACTTGGACTGAAATAGGTGTCAGTACTCATTTTGGGTGCTGGTACTGTTAAGGTGCAGGAACTCCATAATACTTTTGAACTAAATATTCTATATAAGGTGCAGGAACTTGAGCAGTAGAAAATTAGGTACCGGTATTCAGTTCCGGTTGGGGTTATACCCAAATCCAGCACTGACTAGCAGTGTGTAATGATGATGAAAGCATAGTGATAACAAGTGTTGGCTCCGTTAGTTTTCTTACCCAACATTTATATGAGTGTCTGTTCTTTTTCCTCAAGATGTGCTTTATTTTTTGTAACCACTCGCATTTAGATAAGATATTCCTGAAAATTCTATAGAAGGGAGTAATAAAGATGATTGATTGAACTTCGTTTAATGTTTGAGGCAGTTTTTTTGTCCATAAAATGTTAGCAGTATCCAAAAATGTAGGACAGGGAATATCATATGGAGGTTATTTGGTGCATGGTCTCAAACATATTCCATCCACATAATATACATTTTAAATAATTGAGCTTGTATCATTGCATTGTTAAAACCATTGAGTTACATAATTTGAAGTCATATACTCAAATAATTAATCACCATTATTTAAAAACATTTTTTTTAACTTGGGTCCCCCCCAAAAATGTATCGAGCCCTGTGCAACCTGGAAGTGTTGACGCAAGCGGGTGTGTCGTTCATAGCTCAATGGTGCGATTGCCTGTACTTCCGGAGAACGTAAACCTTTCACGAACAGCGAGATAGCAAGAAGAAGAAAAAGAATGAAAGGGTTGCTAGTCTGTCTCTATTGACTGATAATTATACAATATTTATATTTGATAGAATTAAATACATTCGAACACTTAGGTGAATCGCAAGAGGCGTCCGAATCAACAGCAGGAGTACCACAGCTAAAGTAAGTCGGTGGTTGTTTGCATGATGATAGCTAGCCTCGTTGCTAATGACGATAACTACTAGCTAACGTTAGCTATTTTCCATTTCCTCGTTCCACCTAATTTGGGTTAACCGAAATTACGTTCCCCCTGAAATAAATGTAGTTCCATGTCAATGAGGCTGCTATAGCTAAATATCAATTAAATAAATGGCGCTATTAGTTGGCCTGCTAGGTAGCTAACGTATCCAAGCAAGTAACGTTATTGCTTTTTCATCCAATTCAATTTGTTTTGTATAACCTAACGTTAGCTAACTAGCTGTTGGCTGGATATATGAAAGTTGTGGTTGGATACAATTGCCCAATTTAACATTATGGGGTGTTTGCTATTGACAAAACAAACGCTAACTATCTAGCTAGCTAACGTTATGGACATTCCCATCATTGGCTCAGTGTGTGAAAGCTAAGTAACTAACAGTTAGCTAGATAAGGTCAATTTACACATCTACTGTAGGTGGTTAGCTAATCGATATGTCCACATTGTCAGGAAGTATCTTTTGTCTGTGGAAGAAGGCTATAATAACAAACGTCGCTGCTGGCATCGTTTTTTAGCTTGTGGAAAAGCATCTCCGCAGTTAACGTTAAATCAGTATTGTCCCTGTTAGCTAGGTAACGTTATGTCTTGTTATTAAATTGTGTAGGCCTAGATATTGCCATTATTTTTTTGGCGAAAAAGATTAGACCTACAGTAGAATGATAACTCATTTGATGTTAATCTGGCTATCTGAGACAAAATATATTGACATGTGTTTATAATATAAATTACGTTATTTACAGTATATATGGACATACAGTACCAGTCAAATTTGGACACACCTACTCATTCAATGGTTTTTATTTTTTCTATTTTCTACATAGTATAATAATAGTGAAGACGTCACAACTATGAAGTAACACAGATGGAATCAAGTAGTAACCAAAAAGTGTTAAACAAATCAAAATATATTTGAGTTTCTTCAAAGTAGCCACCCTTTGCCTTGATGACAGCTTCAAATTTGATTTGTCACAAGCGCCGAATACGACAGACCTTACAGCGAAATGCTTACTTACAAGCCCTTAACTAACAATGCAGTTAAGAAAAATAATGAAGTTAAAAAAATAGATAACAAATAGTTTAAGAGCAGCAGTAAAATAACAGTAGTGAGCCTGTATACAGGGGGTACCGGTACAGAGTCAATGTGCGGGGGCACCGATTAGTTGAGGTAATATGTACATGTAGGTAGAGCTATTAAAGTGAGTATGCATAGATAGTTGGCCTCCCAAGTGGCGCAGTGGTCTAAGGCACTGCATCGCAGTTGCTAGCTGTGCCACTAGAGATCCTGGGTCGAGTCCAGGTTCTGTCGCAGCCTGCCGCAACTGGGAGACCCATGGGACGGGGACCTAGACTTGACCTTTTGGACCTACACTTGGCGCTCCGATACCGCTTGCCGCGCGGTAGCAGAGAGAATGGTCTATGACTAGGGTGGCTGGAGTCTTTGACACTTTTTTGGGGCCTTCCTCTCACACCGCTTGGTATAGAGGTACTGGATGGCAAGAAGCTTGGCCCGTGATGTACTGGGCCGTACGCACTACCCGCTGTAGTGCCTTGCGGTCGGAGGCCGAGGAGTTGCCATACCAGTCAGGATGTGAGGATCTGAGGACCCTTGCCAAATCTTTTCAGGCTCCTGAGGGGGAATAGGCGTTTGTCATGCCCTCTTCACGACTGTCTTGGTGTGTTTGGACCATGGTAATTTGTTGGTGATGTGGACACCAAGGATCTTGAAGCTCTCAATCTGCTCTACTACAGCCCTGCTGATGAGAGTGGTGGAATGCTCGGCCCTCCTTTTCCTGTTGTCCACAATCATCTCCTTTGTCTTGATCATGTTGAGGGAGAGGTTGTTGTCCTGGCACCACACAGCCAGGTCTCTGACCTCCTCCCTATAGGCTGTCTCATTGTTGTCGGTGATCAGGACTACCACTGTTGTCGTCGGCAAACTTAATGATGGTGGAGTCGTGCCTGGCCATGCAGTCATGGGTGAAGAGGAGGGGACTGAGCACGCACCCCTGAGGGGCCCCCATTTTGAGGATCAGCGTGGTAGATGTGTTGTTACCTACCCATTCCACCTGGGGGTGGCCCGTCAGGAAGTCCAGGGTCCTTAGCTTCGTGATGAGCTTTGAGGGTACTATGGTGTTGAACGCTGAGCTGTAGTCAATTAATAGCATGTTCCTTTTGTCCAGGTGGGAAAGGGCAGTGTGGAGTGCAATAGATTGCATCATCTGTGAATATTTTGGCATTCTCTCAACCAGCTTCATGAGGTATCAAATTTATTGGTCACATACATGTGTTTAGCAGATTATTGCGGGTGTAGCAAAAATGCTTGTGCTTCTGGCTCTGACAGTGTAGTAATATCTAACAGGTAATATCTAAGTTACACAACATATACCCAATATACACATAAATCTAAGTAAGGAATGGATTAAGAATATATATACATATGTCAGTGGCATTGGACTAAGATACCGTAGACTAGTATAGAGTGCAGTTTATACATATGAGATGAGTAATGCTAGATACTTTAATAATGTTTCTGTGTCTAGTTATCCATTTCTAAAAGTGGTCAGTGTTTCCTGATCTATGTCTATAGGCAGCCGCCTCTGATGTGCTAGTGATGGCTGTTTAGCAGTCTGATGGCCTTGAGATAGAAGCTGTTTTTCAGTCTCGGTCCCAGCTTTGATGCACCTGTACTGACCTCGCCTTCTGGATGATAGCGGGGTGAACAGGCAGTGGCTCGGGTGGTTGATGTCCTTGATGATCTTTTTGTCCTACCTATGGCATTGGGTGCTGTAGGTGTCCAGGCAGGCAGGAAGTTTTTCCCCGGTAATGCGTTCGGCAGACCACACCACCCTCTGGATAGGTTTGCGGTTACGGTTGGTGCAGTTGCTGTACCAGGTGGTGGTACAGTCCGACAGGATGCTCTCAGTTGTGCACATCATTACTGGAATGCATTTCAATTAATAGGTGTGCCTTGTTAAAAGTTCATTTGTGGAATTTCTATCCTCCTTAATGCGTTTGAGCCAATCATTTGTGTTGTGACAAGGTAGGGGTCCTATACAGAAGATAGCCCTATTTGGCAAAAGACCAAGTCCATATTATGGCAAGAACAGGTCAAATAAGCATAGAGAAACGACAGTCCATCATTACTTTAAGAGATGAAGGTTAGTCAATCTCAAAAATTTCATGGACTTTTAAAGTTTCTTCAAGTGCAGTCACAAAAACCATCAAGCGCTATGATGAAACTGGCTCTCATGAGGACCGCCACAGGAAAGGAAGACCCAGAGTTACCTCTGCTGCAGAGGATACGTTCATTAGAGTTAACTACACCTCAGAAATTGCAGCCCAAATAAATGCTTCACAGAGTTCAAGTAACAGACACATCTCAATATCAACTGTTCAGAGGAGACTGCGTGAATCAGGCCTTCATGGTCGAATTGCTGCAAAGAAACCACTACTAAAGGACACATAAGAAGGAGAGACTTGCTTGGGCCAAGAAACACGAGCAATGGACATTAGACCGAGTCCAAATTTGAATTCTTTGGTCCAACCGCAATTTATTTGTGAGACGCAGAGTAGGTGAACGGATGATCTCTGCATGTGTGGTTCCCACCGTGAAGCATGGAGGAGAAGGTGTGATGTGGTGCCAGTGTCTCAGGCTAACCACAAGGCCTATAGGAGGCACCAGGCCCAAAAAGATGCCAGGGTTGTTCTCAACCCACTTTCTTTTATCCTTTTATGACAGAACTCCCCTCCACCAGATGTGTACGATTACTGGAAATGATTGTTAATTGTGTCAGAAACTGAATAAAAGACCACACTATGAATTGTGGGTTTAAGGATGCAACACATTCTTTCTGTTCCGTCCAGTGTTGTCACGATACCAGTACTACGAAACCAGATTTTCCTTGGTACAAAATAGATTAACTCGATGGTCCTTTAAAATCCTACTTTATGTAAAATATTGTGTTTTGTAGATGTGACTGAGTGACAACATAAGATGTGACTGAGTGACAACATTTTTCCCCCAAACATTAGAACTGTTAACCTCAAGAAATTAAGTCTGCTTCATGTTTTGTTGCCTTTGCTTCCTTACTTCCTAGTATCGCGATACTGGTATCGTGACAACTCTAATTAGGTCAGCCCGTGTCCCGGCAAGTTTTCTTTGAAGGCCTGCTTGGAAAAGTTGAGTTGGCCTGTGTTGTTGTGTGGGTAACTTTGAAAGGAAGTCAATAGGGCTGAGAAATGTCCTCAAGCTACAGTGCATGAGAGCAGACAGTGATCAGCTCGGGGGGGGTTCAGGCAATACGGAGGGATTCCCACTGTGGAGGGATTCCCACATTGCCAGCTAGCAGCTGGTTCTCCCACAGTGGGAATCCCTCCGTATTGCCTGAACCCCCCCCCCCCCCCCCCGAGCTGATCTTTCCACTAAAGGTTAATGACTCCTTTTTAGAGCAGGGGTGTCAAACTCATTCCATGGAGGACTGTGTCTGCTAGTTTTGTTATTTCCTTTTCATTTGGCCAAATAAGACCTAGACGACATGGTGAAGGGAGTTTTTAACCAATCAGGGACCCTAGTTGATCTATAAAGTACAAGGGAGGAGTGAACCCGCACATACTCAGCCCTGCAAATGAGTTTGAAACCTGTGACAAACTCATTGTAGAGGACAGTCGGAAGCTAACCCTGTCCACACAGTCGCCGCAGTGTTATTGTAGCTGTATAGGCTACCAGAGAGATAATGTGGCCTGTTCTCTGAGCTACCTCAACTGTATAGCCTACCAAAGAGTAGAGTAGTACTTCATTGATCCCTTGGGAAAAAAAATTAACACCACAGACGAGTATCAATACCACAGACCACACATAATGATTAACCGATATTAAGACAACTGCACCTCAGGACCATTAAAATATAGTCCTTTTTTTAAAGCTAATAAATGCTTTTGTCTATTCTTTTCTGGGGAAACAAGCAACAACATTCGTATCATGGATTTTATCATAAATCATCACATTCAAATCCTGATGGCTATGAGTAAGAATATACTATATTCTCCTATTACAGGATTTCCCACCGCCTGGTGTCTGAACAACACTTCTGATGGTGTCATGCACACACATGATTCCAAAAAAAACGACTTAGCAGGAAAGCCATCAATGTTATGTTTTTTTGGCATCGTGTGTGCATGACACCAACATAAGTGTATTTCAGATACCAGGATGTGGGAAATCCTGTGTTGAAGTTAATGGTTGTAATGCACAGATGGCTTAACATATGGCTACGGTCATATAGACTTAAAGTAAGGTAACCAACACTGTTATCTAACTTTTATTAGATGACAGTATTAATGCAAGTTAATGTTATACCCACCACAAGGTTAGCAGCATGTAGTAAATATCGACCCCCTAAAAACACACATGAAGGCCAATTTTCAATTTGATTATTGGACTGGAAAAAAGTAGCACACTCATTCATCTAAGGCAATAACACTAGTCATTTAGGTCTAATACAACCATGTATGCACACAAGAACCAGCATGACGGTTGTGCAGCCAGATAGATGGCAATGATTGCCCTGGCTTGAACTGGATAAGTTGTCACATCACCAACACCACTGCTGTCTTCGCTGTGCTCTCCCTGTTTTGTAGTCATGTACTGTTTTGGGGGTTTATGTAATGGGAAGGCTGTGGAGCTGCCCTTGGGAGAGACTGGCTGTCTTTGATGCTGAGATGGAATCTGAGAAACTGAACATGAGTCACCGGAGCGCGCACACACACTACTCCAGCTTCACCCATGCCGCCATGTCTCAGCAAATCATCTATGCTTTTCAGGATTCATTGTGTTGATATAAAACAAATACATTGAGCAGTTATCGATGTGAAAACATAATTTAGTTGATGTGCAAACATAATTTGGTTGAGGACGGCACTGGTGGCTCTTGGGAAAGGGAGCTAGCTTTGTAGGTCCATTAAATGTAGGCTGTTTTCACTACTTCTGTCTCCTGACTGATCAGTTTATGAAGTTGTTACACGCCACTGGTGTGCTATTGTAATTAATGAGCAATAAATCATTACTGACAATCAGGCTGTCTCAAGACAGTGTGATTGGGTATACAATGATTAGGCCTGCTAACACAGACTCTCATGGGCAAGACATTGTGTTGATGAAGTCCAGGCTGTGTGTAAAGTTGTGATTCTGTTTCCCTGCTGTGAGACAACTTTATGTAATGGTTTACATAATAATCTCACTACCCACATCCTTGAATACAGCCAGTGGGTGTAATCTAAGATGATTAAAATCACGACTTTCACTTTGTCTCCAGGGTCAAACCTCTTGTCTACATTTCATGTTGGTTAGTTTCTCTCTAGCAAGTCTTCGGTGGTAGCGCGAGACATACAACAATGTACTATTCTGTTCACCTTTCTATAGTAGACAATGATAAGAAATTGACTGTAGTTCATGTGCTCGACTTTGTCCTACTCAACATATTATTTGTCTCCTTAAGGCTGGAATCCTTGGTTAAAACAATGACAAAGTGTTACCCTGCCTCTGTTTTGGTAAAAAGCTTAGGGATGGGCTTAGAGAAATGTAAACACTCAAATTCATAGGCAGAGCTATATATGCAAGACCTGACCATCCATGATATCAAAATTATATTTTAATTTTGAGCCTATACAGTGTTAGTTTACAGTAAAATTAGAAGTTTATTTTGTGTTCTGAATGGGTATGAGAGTTGATCTAAACTCACACTGCATTTATATGTTTATAGTCATCAAATCAATGGGTAAAAATCATTAAGTTAAAAACATTGCTGTAGCAACTAAGGATTCCTAGCTTTAATAAGCATGGTCATAAGCAGTCCAGCATGCTCTGATTTGAAGTATGTCCCGTTCAGCCAGACAATTGATCTCAGTAGCTATATTTTCATTTTCTTTCTTTTTTTTTTTTTAACTGGGCAATTCAGTTAAGAACAAAATATGGAGCCCATATTGGCCAGGTGCCTCGTAGGACAGTCAGTCTAGATTAATTGATGGCCTGCTGGTGAAACCAAAGTGCTGAGTCAAAGATCACCTCTTTAAACCACCATGGTCCTCATTCACTCAATGACATTGTGCTGGGAGACTTCTCCTAACGTGTTTACTCCGTGCTTGCTCCCCAGGTCTCCTATCTCTTCCCTGGTCCGACCCCGATGTCAAGCACATCGGCCAGCCACCACAGTGAGTGGTAGAGGGGGGCGAAGGGGCAGCCAGCGGCCCTGTGCCAGTGACGGGGCTGTGGTGGGCACGGCCCGAGGCCTCTAACTGGATCCCTCGAAGCAGCAGCCGCCGCCCGGCGGTGCCCGCAGTGCCATGGACCATCCAAAAGAGGGTGAACGGCCGGCGAGGAGCAGCAAGGTGGCACAGGGGCGCAGCGGGCACTCCAGACCCTCCAGCTCCTCAGCCTCCTCCGGGGTTCTCATGGTGGGACCCAACTTCCGCGTGGGCAAGAAGATCGGGTGCGGCAACTTCGGAGAACTGAAGCTCGGTAAGAGGAGTTAATGTAATCTTTATAAAGGTAGGACTGTATTTCATATTGAACCACCCAAGAACACTCAGTTTACATGGGGTAACATGAACTGCTCTTTGTTGTGTTGATCATTTCATACGATGTGTTGGCCACTAGTGTTGTCATGATACCAACGTTTTACTTACAATACGGTACAAGACCAAGTATCACGATACTGAGTAGTATATTACCGTGGTACCGGTATACCGTGCATCACTATTGGCCATACGAGCCTCCCAGACCCAGCATCGCTTATGTTGTCCATAGTGCTTTTATTTTGGGCTCACGGGGATAGGCATATATTGATTGTGATTTATTCATGCCTGCTTCATAGTAATCACATAAATAATGCACAGGATTTCAGTGGCTTGGCCTATCATGGCCAGGAACATAAAAGCCATATTTCAGATGCTAAATTCATGACATTCTGACAATCCAATGACACGGAGGACTGATCAGGTTTATCGGCTTCAACGTGTGCTGTTATAACTGGTTATATTATAACCTCCCACAGCAACACAAGACCGACACAACAACTGTCTCTGAGACCCATCAGCACTAACATTGTGTCTGTGTACAGAATTCCATTGTAGTGGTACATGTGGCACTCTGCTATGCTGCTGTACCAATAATCAATGCATTTCTCTTAATTGAGTAGCTAGTACATGTGATGGCCATAGGCGGGGCCTGCTTGCTGAATGGAGCATACTGGGGTCACACCAATGATGTTTATAAAACCTGGTATTGGCCATTGAGAGGCTTTGAAACCACCGGTCGGCCATATTGGCGCTCCCCATTTAAGAGCAGTCCTCCATATGAATGACTGGAATTCTACATTATTTAAAAGAAAATTAAATTACATTACATTTATTTAACTCTTTTTTTGTTTTCGTCCATAACATTAGTTATCTAAAAATATATATACTATGGAAAATGTTCTTTTATTTTTGTGTTTAGCTCACATAATATAATTTGAAAGTTTGCATAAGGTTTCTGTTATATAATGTGGTTAAAACGAATGTAGACATTAATAAATGCATTTCTATAGCTTTCTAAATATTTTTTGCAGTTGTGAGGGAGAGCCAAGATGTCAGCACGGTGGCTTCAACACAGCGCCCACATTAGTCATCTAGTGTTGAGATACAGTTGAAGTCGGAAGTTTACATTACACTTAGGTTGGAGTCATTAAAACTAGTTTTTCAACCACTCCACAAATTTCTTGTTAACAAACTATAGTTTTGGCAAGTCGGTTAGGACATCTACTTTGTGCATGACAAAAGTAATTTTCCCAACAATTATTTACAGACAGATTATTTCACTGTATCACAATTCCAGTGGGTCAGAAGTTTACATACACAAAATTGGCTGTGCCTTTAAACAGCTTGGAAAATTCAAGAAAATTGTCATGGCTTTAGAAGCTTCTGATAGGCTAATTGACATCATTTGAGTCAATTGGAGGTGTACTTGTGGATGTATTTCAAGGCCTACCTTCCAACTCAGTGCCTCTTTGCTTGACATCATGGGAAAATCAAAAGAAATCAGCCAAGACCCCAGAAAATAAATTGTAGACCTCCCCAAGTCTGGTTCATCCTTGGGAGCAATTTCCAAACGCCTGAAGGTACCACATTCGTCTGTACAAACAATAGTACGCAAGTATAAACACCATGGGACCACGCAGCCATCATACCTACTCAGGAAGGAGACTCGTTCTGTCTCCTAGAGATGAACATACTTTGGTGCGGAAAGTGCAAATCAATCCCAGAACAACAGCAAAGGACCTTGTGAAGTATCTATATCCACAGTAAAACGAGTCCTATATCAACATAACCTTGATAGGCCGCTCAGCAAGGAAGAAGCCACTGCTCAAAAACCGCCATAAAAAATCCAGACTACGGTTTGGAACTACACATGGGGACAAAGATCATACTTTTTGGAGAAATGTCCTCTGGTCTGATGAAACAAAAATAGAACTGTTTGGCAATAATGACCATCGTTATGTTAGCTGGGAAAAGGGGGAGGCTTTCAAGCCGAAGAACACCATCCCAACCGTGAGGCACGGGGGTGGCAGCATCATGTTGTGGGGGTGCTTTGCTGCAGGAGGGACTGGTGCACTTCACAAAATAGATGGCATCATGAGGCAGGAAAATTATGTGGATATATTGAAGCAACATCTCAAGACATCCGTCAGGAAGTTAAAGCTTGGTCGCAAATGGTTCTTCCAAATTGACAATGACCCCAAGCATACTTCCAAAGTTGTGGCAAAATGGCTTAAAGACAACAAATTCCAGGTATTGGAGTGGCCATCACAAAGCCCTGACCTCAATCCTATAGAACATTTGTGGGCAGAACTGAAAAAGTGTGTGCGAGCAAGGTGACCTACAAACCTGACTCAGTTACACCAGTTCTGTCAGGAGTAATGGGCCAAAATTCACCCAACTTATTGTGGGAAGCTTGTGGAAGGCTACCAGAAATGTTTTACCCAAGTTAAACAATTTAAAGGCAATGGTACCAAATACTAATTTGAGTGTATGTAAACTTTTGACCCACTGAGAATGTGATGAAAGAAATAAAAGCTGAAATTAATCATTCTCTACTATTATTCTGACATTTCACATTCTTAAAATAAAGTGATCCTAACTGTCCTAAAACAGGGAATTTTTACTAGGATTAAATGTCAGGAATTGTGAAACTGAGTTTAAATGTATTTTGGCTAAGGTGTATGTAAACTTCTGACTTCAACTGTAAATCATTGGGTCACACACAAACCTCTGTCTAGACATAGATTGATGCATACACACTCCTTTCTTGAGGCTGGACTGAAGTGCCCCTGAGCAACACAGAGCTCACTTTTTCTAAAGCTTTTTTGTCCTGATCTGAAACTGCTTTTGGAGATGGTCGTTTGCTGTCTACTAGGCTAAACACCAAAACACTCTATTTAGGCAAGCCCTTCAGTAGGTTGAGTAATAACCAAAGGGCTCTTATCTGAATGCCACCTCTCTCTGCTTTGTTTCAGGTAAAAATCTCTACACCAACGAGTATGTAGCTATTAAACTGGTAAGTACTCTCCTGTAAAAAATAAACTGCACTGAACATAAATATTAACACAACGTGTTGGTTTCGTGAGCTGAAATAAAAGATCACGGAAATTTTCCATACACACAATAAGCTTATTTCTCAATTTGTTGGACATATTTGTTTACATCCCGTTTAGTGAGCATTTCTCCTTTGCCAAGATAATCCATCCACCTGACAGGTGTGGCATATCAAGAAGCTTCTTCACATGCAGCATCGTCTGAGACCAACCACCCGGACAGCTGATAAAACTGGGTTTGCACAACCGAATAATTTCTGCGCAAACTGTCAGAAACCGTCTCATGGAAGCTCATCTGCGTGCTCAGTTAGGGTCTTGACCTGGCTGTAGTTCGGCGTCGTAACCAACTTCGGTGGGCAAATGCTCAGCTACGATGAACACTGGCACGCTGGAGAGGTGTGCTCTTCACAGATAAATCCCAGTTTCGACTGTACAGGGCAGATGGCAGACAGCGTGTATAACAGTGCCCAATGGTAGCAGTGGGGTTATGGTATGGGCAGGCATAAGCTGCGAACACAGTTAGCGGTGACCCAAAGGCCTGATGTAGGCTACACGCATAATCTGTCACTCATCAATAATTGAGCAAAGGCCTAGTGAGGCATGCATGCGACCAGCCTCGCTTTTACACTCCCAGAGGACACGTCGCCTGAAAAACATCAGACTCTGCCTTTGAAGCAGAAGACTGTTTTTAAGTTGTTGACAGTCAACATGGTGAGCCCTGGCAGTAATTTCTCTGGAGGACAGGTCTAGAGGAGTTTGGGGGCTGTCGTATGAGGCACTTGACAGCAGCACTGCTCTGTATGCTTAGAATCGGGGCAGAATGAATGCATATCAATTGTAGGCTACTGAAGTCTTTGTTTACAAACTAAGATTTCTGAGGATTGATACTGAAAGGGAAATTAGACTTGTCCTTTTTTATGTGGACGTGACTAGGCCTAATTGTCAGCATACCATCATACCACCCTGCATCCCACTGCTGGCTTGCCTCTGAAGCTAAACAGGTTGCCCCTAGTATGTCCCTGGATGGGAGACCAGATGCTGTTGGAAGTGGTGTTGGAGGGCCCCCTGGTCTTAAGATCGAATCCCAATGCTCCAGGGCAGTGAAGGGGACATTGCCCTGCATAGGGTGCCGTCTTCCTGATGTGACATTAAACCGGTGTCCTGACTCTGTGATATTTAAAAATCCCATGGCACTGATTCCAGGTGTTAACCTCTGTGTCCTTGCTAAATTCCCAACCTGCCCCATTTCCATCATGGCCACCTAATCATCCACCTCATTCCTAATTGGCATTTATCATGCTTCACCGCTCCACAATGCTAGCTGATGTGTGGTGAGCGTTCTGGCACAAAATGGTTGTTTCCTCATTACTATGTAAAGCGCTTTTAATACCTCATTTGGTAGAATGGCACTATATAAATCCAATCCATTATTATTTAATCATGGTCGAAACCATAGATTTTGGGCTCCCGAGTGTCACAGCGGTACGCTCGCACCTCTAACGTGGTTAGCATGTAACGCAGAATTCTCTGTTTTTCACCCAATTTTATTTTATTATAAACACATATATTACTACATTTTTGTAAACTTATTGTAATTTCTGCTGTCATCAGACACATTTTGTGCTTCAGTTGCAATTCTCCTCTCGGTGAGAATTCACACGAACGGTCATTCTATCAGCAGACAGCGCTCTGACTGATGTGTAGCTACTTTTCTCAGGTACTTTTCTCAGTGTAGTCTACTTTTCTCTGGTAAAATGCAAGATTAACTTCAAGCAAAACATTAGGAAATGTAGCTGGCTGCATTCTTTCTATAATAAACATTAGACATTTGATGGCCATGCATTGTTTTTTGCACACACAAAAACTAGCTTATTCATTGTAAGCTCATTTACTTGTGTGGCTGCCAGCCAAATACCGTTGCACTTCTGTTGTCATCTGATGAAAATGAAGCTATTTTCTGCCAAATGTGTTGCATTTAATGTATTTTTGGTGAAGGAAAACTATAGTTGCACTCCCCGAACCACTTTATTTATATTGAAAGACAAAACACTTGACTTTCAATATAAAACGCAGGTGATTATATTATTTAAACAGATATTTTTAGAAAATGCAGATTTCTGAGCTCTTAGCAGGTATCTTTTACAGGGGTCACGTTAACATGTATTGAAGTTAATAGTCCTAATGCTCTTCATACATCACAAGCTAGGCTGGGATATGTGTGGCACGATGGTTGCCTGGCAGGACTGTTCTGGACAAGCAGATAAATAGTAGCTGGTGGAAATGCCAGCTTAGGTGTGCCTCTAAAAGCTGTGGCACGGGAAATGACTCATGCCATTCTAATAGCTCTCCAGACGGCTATAAATTGCTGTACTACCAAAAATTATGAACCTGGCAAAAGTCTCATTCCAATTTAAGTCAGCAATTTGAACCCAAATGCTGGGGGGGAAACTGCCAGTCAGTAAAAGTGTATTTCCCCCCCCCCCCATTGTTAATTGAAGTGCTTTGTTGTACCCTGTCGCGCAGGAACCAGTCAAGTCGAGGGCACCACAGTTACATTTGGAGTACCGGTTCTACAAAACATTAGGAAGTACAGGTAAGGTCACGCTCTGGATTATCTTCATTCCTGTTCCCTGGTGTTCTTGTGTTGCTGCATGACAATCACTCAACTGTTTTTGGTTGATTTAACAAAAAGATTACTGCATTTCCACAATAAGTGATTACTCCCTCTAGATGACAACGATAAGCTTTGACATTCATTTTGAGAATATTTCAGCTTCATTTCGTGCAAGGGACTTGTTTGACCTGTAAATTGGTTGGCCATCTCAAATATAAATGATTAAAATCCGTTGTGTTTGGTGTCATCAGCCGAGACTATGATCTTAACCTAGATGAAAGGTGCACACGCCTGCAATGGGAGTTTGGGCTTGTAGGACACATGAAGCACGAGACAATATTTGCAAGACAGGCACTAAGGGAAAGGGGGATACCAAGTCAGTTTTAGAACGGAATGCCTTCAACTGAAATGTGTCTTCCACATTTAACCCCTCTGAATCAAAGAGGTGCGGGGGGCTGTCTTAATCGACTGCCTTGCTAAGGGGCAGAACGACAGATTTTTACCTTGTCAGCTCGGGGATTCGATCCAGCAACCTTTCGGTTACTGGCCCAACGCTCTAACCACTAGGCTGCCACTATACCTCATATGTTGGTTTTGACACTAGGCTGTTGGTTTACCAGGGAGGGAGAATCCACAACAGGAAGGAAAGGCTATCCCCGTATTTCTCGCCCATACAACTTGAAGCCCCCCACCACCAGGTGCAGCAGAAAGCAACTTCCTTTCCCCAGTGCTGATAAGACTCCTCTGGCCTAATGTTCCTGGGAACAACTGCCCTGATTGTTTGTGTGTCTGTTCTCTGGGGAGGAAGATAAGTGACTGTGGATGCATGGCTACGACAAGCCATCTCCTTTGTCTGTGTGGTGTTTGATCTCGGCATTTGCACCCCCCCTATACAGGAAGTGCTGTCATTCGCCACCGCCAACACCTAGCAGAGATGTGACCCTTTACCTTTACAGTTTACAGGTGTCACGTTTAAATGCCAGCTGTGCTAGCTACGCGTCATTGCTAAGCACTACCTCAACGTTTAGAGAGAAAGTGTGCGATGCTGAGGATGAATTTGAGCTCAGTTCTGGTTGCTACCATGGAGGCCTTTTCTGTGTAACGAGACCTGTTAATACAACAAAATCTGGAATTGTATGAATTGCTTGTTTTTGTCTAAAGTTTTCCACCTAACAAGTTCTGCAGATAACATGTTTTTTTTTTTTTATGTTTACGTTTTTAAGCAAAAAGGCCTAAACGATTTGGACGTCAGACAAAAAAATAATTTCCCCATCGTCATTTGTGCCTGTCTTGATGCTTATATGTTTCACACTGCTTGAATCAACTTCAGAAGAGGAGGAATTTGATTTTGTTCAAACTTGCCTAAACATTCAAAAGCTGCTCGCTGCTGTTGCATTTCTGTGTAGAACAGTTACTAGTTAATGCTGTACAGCCCATGGCAGAAATGTTATCCCCAAAAGTTCACGCAGGTTTCACATAAAGACACACAATTCCCCAAATAATACCTCCATCCCCACCCAGA
Organism: Salvelinus alpinus; assembly: GCF_045679555.1. Classification (NCBI taxonomy): domain Eukaryota; kingdom Metazoa; phylum Chordata; class Actinopteri; order Salmoniformes; family Salmonidae; genus Salvelinus; species Salvelinus alpinus. The sequence goes on from NC_092090.1 coordinate 16,243,444, forward strand.
CATCCAGGAAGTTGAAAAATCAACTCCATTTCTCATCAAATAGTATTCATGACACCTCTTCAACTGTCCGTGACTCCATTTCCCTCAACAACCCCCCCCCCCCCCCCCCCCCCCCTTACACCAGCCACTGTCAGGAAGACGTAATGATCATTATAGAACATTAGATTAAGGAAAACACTACTTCTTTCCCCTCCCTGAGTATCTGAGGAAATGGGTGGAAACCCACACGCTGAGATAAAATAGAAATGAAGGGATCTTTTAATAGCTGCTCTAAGAAGCTCCTATTAAACCATGGTGAAAACAGTGCTTTTTCATTGGTGTTTTCTTTGTTTGTTGGGAAAGCAGTAAAAGCTCTACCGAAGGTCATTCTTCCAGAAATGGAGATAGGATATGTCCTTGTCAGGCTCACGCCAGCCAACTATGGAGCAGGCTAGTGCATCAGACAACAACATCAATTGCAACTGAGGAGTAGGTTGCTCTTTGTTTCATAATCAGGAGTTTTAAGATTAAGCTTCAAAGCTGAAGCATGTCAGTTTTTAATAATACAGAACCACTTCCTATTGGACTTCCATTGTCTTTCAAGTACAGAACCACTTCCTATTGGACTTCCATTATCTTTCAAGTACAGAACCACTTCCTATTGGACTTCCATTGTCTTTCAAGTACAGAACCACTTCCTATTGGACTTCCATTATCTTTCAGGTACAGAACCACTTCCTATTGGACTTCCATTGTCTTTCAAGTACAGAACCACTTCCTATTGGACTTCCATTATCTTTCAAGTACAGAACCACTTCCTATTGGACTTCCATTGTCTTTCAAGTACAGAACCACTTCCTATTGGACTTCCATTATCTTTCAAGTACAGAGCCACTTCCTATTGGACTTCCATTGTCCTTCAAGAGTGGCTGATATGTACAACCAGTTTGTTCTCCAATTCTTGCGTCTGGGTTGGAATGTGAAGGTAGGTCTGGTTCTTTTGCACAGGTCACAGCTCTCTGACGGCGCTGCCTAGTGCCTTTGCCCTACAGAGTAGACCGGTTGGTGTGAGTATTGTCTAGTCCAGGGGTGAGAAATAATTTTGGCTCAAGGGCCCCATCGGGATTTCCAAATTCGGATAATATTTATTTAGTCAAAAGCAATTTGCGTTCTGGACTGCAAGGCCATATGTTGCCCACCCTTGGGCTAGTCCAACAAAGAGCATGCCGCGTCTACTGTCACGCTCGCAGACGTAAAGAGTGGAAAAAGCCAACCATGCGGAAACTCATTCATTATTTAGTGGGACTGCCTGTCTAAGCACTAACTTACCTCATATTACATTTTAGTCATTTTGCAGATGCCCTTATCCAGAGCGACTTACAATTAGTGCATTCATCCTAAGATCGCTAGGTGAGACAACATATTGCAATCATAGTACATTTTCCCTTTATCAGCAAAGTCTGTGCTAGTGGGGAAAAGACATTCTGCTTTTTTATTTTCTTTTTTCTACCTCCTACCCAGGCTTTTTGGGTATGTGAAAATGTTCTATGCCCAAATGCCATGATGTCACACTCATTTTGGCTTTTCATCCAGCGTGCCAAGTAAAGGCCCTGGCAGGAGCCATGCCCAGCACTGTACCACTACACCAGCTCTCTGGTCACCACTACAGCCTCTGATTGGATCAGGCCAGGAGACACCTAGCCCATAAACCAACCGGCCAATCATCTGAAGGTGACTCAGCAGAAAAGCTAAATGAAATTTAAACCGAGCTGAATTTGTTCAATAAAAGTTGCCCTGCTTGTTCCTACTGACTTGAATAAGTCTAGGGATTTATGGGGAAACGAGCTAACTTGTATAGCTCTGCATAAGTCTCAACATGCACTTGCACATTTAAATCCCGACTCCCCTCAGGATCATTGTCTTGCTCCCATTGAGGGCAGATGTTGGCTCTAGATGTGAGGGATAAACAGATGGATTAATGATTCAACCACATCTAATTGAGATGAATGGAAGCATCCTGTTTGGTGGAACGATGCTGTTCTTCTTAAAGAAAGAGAGCAGCTTAATCTCTGCCCTTTCAGATTGGGGCTGTGTGCGGTCGTTGTTTGTATAGAAGACTAAACCCTTTGCCATATCATCTTGCTGTGAGGTACTTCACAGTGACACGGTACACCTAATGTTTCTGGGTGGATGGTTCTATAGGTAGTAAGAAGAGGATCAAGACTTGCCAATGAGATGTACAGCAAAACCAACTCTCTACCCACCCAGTCCATGTCACTTGGTGCTGTGCAAGGAGAAATTGCAGGCGAAAAGCACCCTGATTCTATTCGACTTGTCCAAACAAACTCACACAATATTATCCAAAGTGTTGTCAAGTAAATGTTTGCTTGGGAACATTTGTAGCGTGGGAGGGTTGGGCTACTCATTTTTCATTTCCAGAAATAACCATGATGTGTTCCTCCTATGGCTTTCAGCATGACTGCCTCTTAGCTGCAGCCTCCAACCGACCTAGTCTTACAAGCACCGCTGCTCGCAGAGAAGAGATGAGAGGAGAGACCTCCCCCGTCCTCTCATGTGTTTATTGAAAGAACTTTGTTCCAGAGCAGCATTATCTGTAGCCCTTTTCCCATACACCGGCATAGATGGATCAGTCACATGACGGGTCTGTAGGCGTGTCATACGCCGGCATAGATGGATCAGTCACATGACGGCTCCTTAGGCATGTCATACACCGGCATAGAAGGATCAGTCACATGACAGCTCTGTAGGTGTGTCTGCAGGCAGTCAATGTGCTCTAGGGCTGACTGGCTGGGACAGGTTGACAGGGACAGGTTGCTGTTAAGTTGGATTTTTCTCTGCCCTTCTTCCTCTCGCTCGTTCACCACAGGACCTAAACACGGGACCGTTTCTACGGTGATTCTCAAAATACTGAATGTTTTAGTTATACTTAATATGTGCCCTTAATATAATATCTTCCTTTGTCTCCAAAGACGTACCAGCTTCAACTTAATATTTTATTGTGAGGGTTGCAGTGACGTGCTCTCCCCAGCCCCGGGGGGGAAAGAAAAAAGAAAAGGTAATACAATCGTATATCAAGGATGTTTGGACAGGTGGATGGCTGGATGTATCCAGATATTGCCCAACCCTAGTGAAGGTTGCTCAAACGATCTTTCTCTTCCATGGACTTAATAAATATTGACTGTAATAACACACAACGCTGCTTGATATAGACCTACTACATCTTCACAGTATGAACTTATTTTCTCTCTGGGAGTTCAGTAAGTTTGGAAATTCCCCTGCATATCAGAAAATCCCTGTGGGCATGTCTGGACTTGTTTCAGAGAGAACAAGAGTTTCCTTGTATTGTCAGCTATTGGTGGTTGGCATTTTCCAGGCTACCCAAACTCCTTTCTCCGGCCAAACGCTACAACACGCCCACGGACGTTAGTTGCTTCTCCGCAATGAGTCTGGATCTAATCACCTCCCCAATGATTTATAGAACGCAAACACATTCTAACCGTTCGGATTGGTCCCAGAAACTGATGGGTTGGACCAGAGCCAGAACACACGTGGGTAAAGCAGTTTTTTGAGAATGTGTCACTGGCTTTGATACTCTGCTTTGGTTAGAAATTATCTAATGACTGTTTTGTACAACACCCCTCATTCTGACATCCCCCACAAACAACTTTTAATGATGGCAATCTCAGACTGTAGCGAACAAAGAGCAGTGGAAGAATTCAGTTTGAGTCGTCAGGCAAGGTTGGCATATGGTAGTAGTTTTTAAAATGGTGCAACAGTTGAAACATTTTTATTTGGTTAAAACATCTCAATACTATGAGTAGAGTACAGGAGCACCTTGTTCAGAATTATAAGCACAGTGCTGCAGTGTTATGAGAATATCTGATGTGCGCACAATGGCTTGAAAGTGGATACTAATGGTTCATCAAAGCGCTCTCCCGCCAGCCAATCCTTCCCATAAATTCATGTTTTATTGCCGTAAGGCCCAGGCTGCTCAGTCATCTGTCCAGGATGGATGAGTCTGCTTCCGCTGCAGTAATGACTTGTTTGGCCACCTGTGTCGCTCGTATTTTAGGCCTGACAAACTAGATTTGGTGAGGTAAACCTGTCCTTTTATTGTCTCCCTGATTATGATATGTCATTGACAGAACTGCACATCAGTCTACAGCAGGATCAAAATGTCCCAGTTAGCTAAATCTATTCCACCATGCATCTTCTGCCCCTTGGCAGGGAAATGGAGGTCCTGTTTGAAGCCTCTTATTAGCCCTTGTTCACAGCTCATCCCCATGGTGCCACTTGGTTTTTCACTCCTGCCTTGGCTCCCCGCGAGCACCCGAGATGTCAATGCCTACTCCTGTTTCACAATTGGCAACCTACAAAACAGGCTAATTGGCCCCCGACACAGCACAAAATAGAACCTGTTCCAGCTGTTTATTCCCCCCTAGTGTACATTGCCTTCAGAAAATATTCACACCCCTCGACTTTTTCCACATTTTGTTCTGTTACAAAGTGGGTTTAACATTGATTTAATTGTCAATTTTTGTCAACAATCTACCAAAAGTAGTCAGTCAAAGTGGGAAAAAAATTCTAACATTAGTTATAAATTACTGAAAAATCAAACACTATCTTGATTCGATAAGTATTCAACCCCCTGAGTCAATACATTAGAATCGCCTTTGGCAGTGATTACAGCAGTGAGTCTTTCTGGGAAAGTCTCTAAGCGCTTTCCACACCTCCAGTCATGTTTGTGCCTGTGAGATTTAGTCTTAGTAGAAGTGTTGTCTTCTCTTCTCTAGCAGTTGAAATGCAAACAAAAACAACCTAGCTTGTGAATAAAACAGCATAATTTGCCAAGAAACACAAGGACAAAGTCTCACTTCAGCAGACATCCGGTTTATGCCTGTGCGCAGCTCTTCACGTGCGCATAGCCGCCAGCCAGGCAGTGTTGCTGCGCGAGATGGAATAGGCTATAGGATTCGTAGTTCTTTGACTTTGTATGATTAATTTACCAGCTATGATACAAAACAGCAGAAATACTATGAAAACAGCTGCTGCAGCATTTATTTTACTGCAAATGTGATCGTACTTAACTATTTTTATTGACAAATGCGAGTGAAATGCTCACACTGTGGAGCCCTGACCACCCGCCAACGTGCCTGGTGAAATAGACATCTTACCCGCCAATGTCAAAATCTACCCGCAGGTAGCGGGTGTTCATTTTAGGCCCTGTTGGTTGTTGATCATTACTAGACAACCATTTTCAGGTCTTGCCATACATTTTCAAGCATATTGAAGTCCTCACGGTCTTCTTGGTAAGTAATTCCAATGTAGATTTGGCCTAGTGTTTTACGTTATTGGCCTGCTGAAAGGTGAATTTATCTCCCAGTGTCTGGTGGAAAGCAGACTGAACCAGGTTTTCCTCTATGACTTTGCCTGTGCTTAGCTCCATTCAGTTTCTTTTTTATCCTGAAACTCCCCAGTCCTTAACGTTTACAAGCGTACCCATAACATGATGCAGGCACCACTACGCTTGAAAATATGAGGAGTGGTACGCAGTAATGTGTTGTATTGGATTTGCCCCAAACATATTACTTTGATTCAGCACAAAGTGAATTGCCCTGCCACATTCTTTGCAGTATTACTTTAGTGCCTTGTTGCAAACGGGATGCTTTTTAATTTTTTTATTCTGTACAGGCTTCCTTTTCACTCAATTAGGTTAGTATTGTGGATGTTGTTGATCCATCCTCAGTTTTCTCCTATCACAGCCATTAAACTCTTAACTGTTTTAAAGTCACCATTGGCCTCATGGTGAAATCCATGAGTGGTTTCCTTCCTCTCCGGCAACTGAGTTAGGAAGGACGCCTGTATCTTTGTAGTGACTGGGTGTGTTAATACACAATCCGAAGTGTAATTAATAACTTCACCATGCTAAAAGTGATATTCAATGTCTTCTTTTTTTTATTTGAACCCATCTGCCCTTTGCGAGGTATTGGAAAACCTCCCTGTTCTTTGTGGTTGAATCTGTTTTGAAATTCACTGCTCAACTGAGAGACCTTACAGATAATGGTATGCGTGGGAAATTGTATGCGTAGCAAATGAGGCAAAAGGGGTGTGACTACTTTCTGAAGGCACTGTAGATGCTAGCTGATAATACTGTCTCACTCATTCTGTCAGATTTTTTTATTTCCTTGTGTCATTGGATCTTGTTCTCTAATTTACCAATCAGGGGTTGGCAGTGATTGTGCTGGTTCTTAAAAGTTCACTTTCTCAGTTATTTTGAGTTCAGGTGACCAATTTCTACTGGGGGTTAGCCATGAATAATGAACAAATCATTATACACCATCAGATCGATGAACTGGATAGGAAAGCATTTCTTTTTAAATTTCTTGAAGTTTAGCTGTATGGTTTTTGTTTTGAATTGTTTGACTGTATTGTTTTGTATGTTGTGTAGAGGTCACCGTCTGGGCAGCAATAGCCTACTTCCCAATAATATGATTCGACTTGTGACTGTGGGAAATGTTTGTCATCTGTTAAAACAAACAGAGAACACTGCCAACATTGAATGTCAGACATTCTCATCCAACCATTGATTTTTACAGATTTTGAGAATTTTCACCTCTACAGCTTTAGCGATTTAGAAAATACTTGTGTTGATTTGAAAAATGTTGCCTATGCAATATTTAACTGAGTCAATTGAATGCTTTGTATTTTTGTTAAGAGTTTGAGTTCTTCACAGAATCAACTCACAGCCTACACATGAACTCCTTTGTGATTTTTACCAGTGTCGATGCTCAATACCAGTGGTCTAAAATAATTTAAAGTACTGCTTAAGTCGTTTTTGGGCTATCTGTACTGTGCTTTACTATTTATATTTTTGACAACTTTTTACTATTACTCCACTACACTCCTAAAGAAAATAACGTACTTTCTACTCCATACATTTTCCCTGACACCCAAAAGTACTCGTTACATTTCGAATGCTTAGCAGGACAGGAAAATGGTCAAATTCAAACGCTTATCAAGAGAACATCCCTACTGCCTCGGTTCAGGCGGACTCACTAAACCCAAATGCTTCTGGCTATCTGTAAAAAAATTAAAAATAATAATAAATGTGCCGTCTGGTTTGCTTGTTATAAGGAATGTGAAATGATTTCAACTTTTACTTTTGATACTTAAGTATTTTTTAGCAATGACATTTACTGTTGATACTTACGTATATTTAAAACCAAATACTTTTACTCGTATACTATTTTTCTGGGTGACTTTCACTTTTTTTAATTGAGTTATTTTCTATAAAGGTATCTTTTACTCAAGTATGACAATTGGGTACCTTTTCCGCCCGTGCTGAATACATCGCTGCTGACACTGGCCATACACAACCTAAAGCTGTGTTCATCACACAACCTTCAGAAAGTCAACATATGAGCCCTCTACAACAGGGGTTCCCAAACTTCTTTTCACTCAGGCCCCGCCTTCCAGCATTGGGGAACATCCCACGTCTATTTCTATTGGCACAAGCACTGTTCATGACACACATTGTTCACACACCTCTTGTTGGCATAGAGAACGTTTTGCAGGTTTAAAGCTTATTTCCTGCAATTTTACACGTTGCCATTCTGCCTAATGTGTATTCATGTGTTAGAGTGACTCAAACATTACAACAAAATCTTGGGGGTAACAGAAAAATGTTTCCTGACATGGGCTAGTTGATCTGCAGATTTCTTACATGTTTTAAATATCTCTCTAAGGTATGCAATGACTGACATGTCAAGAGGAAAACTGATGATGCACTACCCAATTTCTAAATTGAACCTTTTGCATTCTACTATTACAACTTTCAAGAGTAAGTTGAAAGCGTAACTTAGTTGTTATTTCAAACACAGTTTTCTAAAGCAGACAAATTATCCTGCAGCAATGGGAAGTGTGGATTATCATTATTATTATTATTATTATTATTATTAATGGACATTTTTGTAGTGGTTGATATGTTTTTCGTAAGGGAAAATCAAGTCTGAAATTTCAAAGTGGAAATTACAAACTTTAGAAGCCTTTTTAAACATCAAATACACTGGACATTTTAAATCTCCTACATTGTGGGAAAGTTCTCATGCAACAGGGTGATCAAATTTAAGATCCTACATCTGTAGCCTACATAGAGCATTAGTCTCAACACACTGCAGTCAGTTGACCCTGTTTGAACAGTGCCATCCATCTCCGCAGGCTGTTTGGGTTTAGACTACTCCTTTTCCTCTGGTTAGTGCATACCTGGCAGGCATCGGTCTCTAAACCTCTGAACGTCCGTGTCTGTGCTACTCCTCCCATCTGGCTGATCAATGATGACTGTGGCTGCCCTGGGTTCAACCTCTCATCGTCAGGCGAGGCAGAAATAACATGCAAGGCTTTCCCCCCCCACAAGGCCACTCTACAGCTCCTCTCATTCCCAGCACTTCAATTCTGCTTTCAGTGCATGGGTCCACAGGAGTGTAACACAATTCAAATGGTCTATTGAAACTGGTCAGACCAACCTACATGTGGTTTACTATGTCAGCAGGAAACAAGGCAATAACTAGAAGCTGCCTTTGTATTGTTCTAATAGTCCTCTTCTCCTGCGGTCTCTTTCAGCGGAAGGCCTGCCCCAGGTGTTCTACTTTGGGCCCTGTGGGAAGTATAATGCCATGGTTCTAGAGCTGCTGGGCCCCAGTTTAGAAGACCTCTTTGACCTTTGTGACAGGACCTTCTCACTAAAGACTGTATTAATGATTGCCATTCAGCTGGTGAGTTCCCAACATCAAATAATGCTATATTTACCAGATGTGTTCAAACTGGTGTGCAATTCAAAGGTGGAGATCAATTTAATTTAAATCGGACAATTTAGGAGAACTTAAAATGTGGTAATTAAATGTTTTTTCCCCAATTCATGATTTGGAAAGGGGCTTTTTTTAAGTGATGAATTCATCCCCGGAAAATAATTGGATTATAATTGACCCCAATCCTGCTGAGATCAGATTTTTTTGGTTGAGTTTCTGTTTCCTTATTGAACCCTGATTGATTAACTTATTGGTCTAGTCTGTGTGTACCCATGCAGAGTTCCGTAGGCCACTCTGTTACTGACTGTCCTGTGACTTTCCTATTCAGATCTCCCGGATGGAGTATGTGCACTCTAAAAACCTAATCTACAGAGACGTAAAGCCTGAAAACTTTCTCATCGGACGCGGAGGATGCAAAAAAGACCACATTATCCACATCATTGACTTTGGCCTGGCCAAAGAGTACATCGACCCTGAAACCAAAAAACACATCCCGTACCGGGAGCACAAGAGCTTAACCGGGACGGCCCGATACATGTCCATCAACACACATTTGGGAAAAGGTATGTCTGGTTTGCCAAGAATTTCAAAGGGGTGATTTACGTAAATGTTAGACACTGCTTTGTCAGCATGCTAGTGTTGTGAAACCTGGTTATGAGGTGTTTATACTTTTCGATAAATCATGTCTCCTTGGATTTGGCCAATGAGTAGGCAACATTTCTTTGTCAAGGGCTTTTTTTTATTTTTATGTAAGGTTGGCAAGGTTGCAAATACTAAGTATAACTTAGCCAGGGTTTATGAGTGACTAGGGCCCTTGGACTGTTATCACAAAAAGGGAGGCAGCTTCCCAGAAAAAGGTTGGGGTTAAATCAAGTTAAGGAAATTCTAATCATGGCTCACTGCGTTTTCTTCCTTTTGAAGTGACTCTCACTGGTTTTTGTTAATAGAACAAAGTCGTCGAGACGACCTGGAAGCCTTGGGTCACATGTTCATGTACTTCCTCCGTGGGAGTCTACCGTGGCAAGGACTAAAGGTATGTGACGTCAGCAGGTCCTCTGAGATTTCCCACTTGTGCTGTGTTTGTAGCAACGTACAGATGTTAAACTTTTTTATGTGGTTCTTTCACAGGCTGATACACTGAAAGAACGATACCAGAAGATCGGAGACACGAAAAGAAACACTCCCGTTGAGGTTCTCTGTGAGAGCTTCCCAGGTACAGCCTGACCATTTCTCTCATCCAAATCTGAAGTTGTTTTTAATGCAACACGTTCTGTATTATTATTATTTATTTTTTGATGATGGTAATTTAGCTAGTTGTAGGCCAGAGTGCTTTTGGAGACCCATGACTATGCTTCAGGATGTTGTATTGTTTCTCACATTACTCAATGGTGCAGATGACTCATTCAAATCTACATTGGATGTTTGCTGTTACAGAGGAGATGGCCACCTATTTGCGTTACGTAAGACGGTTGGATTTCTTTGAAAAGCCTGACTACGAATACCTGAGGACCCTGTTTACAGAGCTGTTTGAACGGAAAGGATACACCTTCGATTACACCTACGACTGGGTCGGCAGGCAGATAGTATGTAACTCCACTCACTGACTAATATTGAGGGGGAAACATAGAGCAGGCCTAAGTATTTTAGCTACAATATAACACTGGTTTACTGTTGTACCCCATAGCCAACACCAGTGGGGACTGTCAACATGGACTCTGGGGCATCTGCCATCACGAGAGAGAGCCACCCGCACAGAGACCGGCCCTCGCAGCACCAACCCATTAGGAATCAGGTAAGCTGGACCTCCACTTTCCCAGAGCTGCCAGTTCAACTGGCTCTGGAGACCCCTGATCCACACTGATGATTTGACAAGGGAGTGTCCTAACCACAGTATTATAACGGCTGCTACGTTACCCCTTTAGTTACTATCCCCCCTCTGGAATAGCCTGCCGGAGAACCTGAGGGGGACCGAAACTGTGGACATATTTAACAGGGATCTTAAAACACATTTAACTGCTTTTCCTTCGGGTGCTTTTTAGTCTTTCAGTTGAGATTTTATTTTCTATCCTCTGTTATAAATATTTCATTTGTACAATTTTTTTCTTTTTTTCTGTAAAGCGCATTGCATCCATGTCAATATAAATAAAGCTTGATTTGATTAGAGTAACCTACATCCTCCAACACTGAACCCTCCTCCTCCTCCACCTACTTACTGAAGAGCAAGTTTTAGAATCTGTGGTGGAGGGGGTTTACAGAGTGGGTCCCTTGGGTGTGGTGGGGAGGTACCACAGCAGCTCCAGGCCATAACCCACTGAGTCAGACTCATCATTCCTACTCTGTTAAATAAACAATGGTGGTTGGATCCCACAGCTGCAGCCAACTGCGACGCTTATTAAGCATGCAAGACTGCGGGGCTTATTAAGCATGCAAGACTGCGGGGCTTATTAAGCATGCAAGACTGCGGGGCTTGTTTGACGCACATAATGGCAAAGATGCATGTGTATAAATCTCCTAGCATTTAACGGAACATTAAAGGTATATCTGGGATTTAACTTTTTTGTATTTCCTGGTTCAAAATGTTATGTATAATTGTGTTCCTTACCAAAGTAAGTTTAATGCTAACTTTATTTGCCAGTGCACAGTGGCTTTGAACCCTTTGACAAGCATTTGATTCATAAGGGGCTACCTTAACCTTTTGCACATGCCACCTCTGCATGCATTCCTCAACACTGGCCAAATACCAGAGAGGGCAATCAGGCTTTGAGGAAGTTAACCATCACCTCACCACAGTCGCATCACAATGGGAAATCTCAGTCTGAACCTAGCTCACACATTGAATGTTGCTAGTTGATATGCGGACACTTATATCATTCTTACTCTTTTAAATAAACTGCCAAAAGAGACGTACTGTGGCAAGAAAAAGGTATGTGAACCCTTTGGAATTACCTGGATTTCTGCAAAAATTGGTCATAACATTTGATCTGATCTTTATCTAAGTCACAACAATAGACAAACGCAGTCTGCTTAATCTAATAACACACAAACAATTATATGTTTTCATGTCTTTATTGAAAACACTGTATAAACATTCACCCTGCAGGGTGGAAAAAGTATGTGAACCCTTGGATTTAATAACTGGTTGACCCTCCTTTGGCAGCAATAACCTCAACTGAAGTTTTCTGTAGTTGCGGATCAGACCTGCAAAATGGTCAGGAGGAATTTTGGACCATTCCTCTTTACAAAACTATTTCAGATCAGCAATATTCTTGGGATGACTGGTGTGAACCGTTCTTTTGAGGTCATGCCACAGCATCTCGATTTTGGAGTAGTCATTAGCCTAGGGGTTCACATACTTTTTCCAACCCACACTGTGAATGTTTAAACTATGTATTCAATATAGACAAGAAAATACAATAATTTGAGTTATTAGTTTAAGCAGACTGTGTTTGTCTGTGGTGACTTGGATGAAGATCAGATCAAATTTTTTGACCAATTCATGCAGAAATCCAGATAATTCCAAAGGGTTCACATACTTTCTTGCCACTGTATTCATGTATTACAGTCTCGTTGATTGAATCCTGCATGTAGTCAACTGCCCTGTGTTTATTCTGTCGTGTGATGACTGGTTCACTCAGGGCCAAATCCCAACTTGTGAAGCTCACGCCTTACTCTAACTTAGTTTTGTGTATAGCACCCATTGATTTCAGTGGGGGAGATTTATGCAAAAGTTTTGAGTGGAATGTGCGTAGCGCCAAGTTAGTATCCGGCCCTCGGTCACTATTGCAGTTTCCTGCTTCGCCTTTTTTATTCATCTCTGCTTTGTTTCCTTTCCTTTCTCGTGCCGCTTTGCATGATACCTGGTCACGCCCCCACACACAATTAACCCCCGCCCCCACCCATTCCACCCAAACTTGCAACGACCCACCCCACCCTCACTCCCTTTCCCTTCCATCACCACCACAACTCCCTGAGCAGACGGCAGCTTCTGACCGGAGGGGAGCATGGGAAGTGCAGCCCAGTCGGACAAACTCCTCCTACATGGCCTCCCACCTGGCATCGGACAGGCACGGGGGCTCAGTGCAGGTACACTACTACAACTCCACGTTGACCCATCAGTCCGTTGTCCACTTCCCCCTCCGTCCCCTGTTTCCTCACATGGTGTGCCGGGGTCCACCACAAGTATGTCCATGGCATACGTTACACATCAGTGGCATACTTGAGTCTGGAGGTGTTTGTGACAGAGTTAGAGGTTTGGTGTGTGTGCTCACACATCTTTTGTCCTACAGCTGATAGCCCTTGGTCTTCTTTCCCTGTGTGTTTGGAAAGACAAGCTTCGAAACAGGTCACGACTGGTTATGTCAAACTAATCTGGAGGCGAAAGAAACAAACACCTGTTCAGGTGAGGTGCTGGCTAGCGGAGTAGAACACCTGTTTAGGAGAGGTGCTGGCTAGCGGAGTAGAACACCTGTTTAGGAGAGGTGCTGGCTAGCGGAGTAGAACACCTGTTTAGGAGAGGTGCTGGCTAGCGGAGTAGAACACCTGTTTAGGAGAGGTGCTGGCTAGCGGAGTAGAACACCTGTTTAGGAGAGGTGCTGGCTAGCGGAGTAGAACACCTGTTTAGGAGAGGTGCTGGCTAGCGGAGTAGAACACCTGTTTAGGAGAGGTGCTGGCTAGCGGAGTAGAACACCTGTTTAGGAGAGGTGCTGGCTAGCGGAGTAGAACACCTGTTTAGGAGAGGTGCTGGCTAGCGGAGTAGAACACCTGTTTAGGAGAGGTGCTGGCTAGCGGAGTAGAACACCTGTTTAGGAGAGGTGCTGGCTAGCGGAGTAGAACACCTGTTTAGGAGAGGTGCTGGCTAGCGGAGTAGAACACCTGTTTAGGAGAGGTGCTGGCTAGCGGAGTAGAACACCTGTTTAGGAGAGGTGCTGGCTAGCGGAGCAGAACACCTGTTTAGGAGAGGTGCTGGCTAGCGGAGCAGAACACCTGTTTAGGAGAGGTGCTGGCTAGCGGAGCAGAACACCTGTTTAGGAGAGGTGCTGGCTAGCGGAGCAGAACACCTGTTTAGGAGAGGTGCTGGCTAGCGGAGCAGAACACCTGTTTAGGAGAGGTGCTGGCTAGCGGAGTAGAACACCTGTTTAGGAGAGGTGCTGGCTAGCGGAGCAGAACACCTGTTTAGGAGAGGTGCTGGCTAGCGGAGCAGAACACCTGTTTAGGAGAGGTGCTGGCTAGCGGAGTAGAACACCTGTTTAGGAGAGGTGCTGGCTAGCGGAGTAGAACACCTGTTTAGGAGAGGTGCTGGCTAGCGGAGTAGAACACCTGTTTAGGAGAGGTGCTGGCTAGCGGAGTAGAACACCTGTTTAGGAGAGGTGCTGGCTAGCGGAGTAGAACACCTGTTTAGGAGAGGTGCTGGCTAGCGGAGCAGAACACCTGTTTAGGAGAGGTGCTGGCTAGCGGAGCAGAACACCTGTTTAGGAGAGGTGCTGGCTAGCGGAGCAGAACACCTGTTTAGGAGAGGTGCTGGCTAGCGGAGCAGAACACCTGTTTAGGAGAGGTGCTGGCTAGCGGAGCAGAACACCTGTTTAGGAGAGGTGCTGGCTAGCGGAGCAGAACACCTGTTTAGGAGAGGTGCTGGCTAGCGGAGCAGAACACCTGTTTAGGAGAGGTGCTGGCTAGCGGAGCAGAACACCTGTTTAGGAGAGGTGCTGGCTAGCGGAGTAGAACACCTGTTTAGGAGAGGTGCTGGCTAGCGGAGCAGAACACCTGTTTAGGAGAGGTGCTGGCTAGCGGAGCAGAACACCTGTTTAGGAGAGGTGCTGGCTAGCGGAGCAGAACACCTGTTTAGGAGAGGTGCTGGCTAGCGGAGTAGAACACCTGTTTAGGAGAGGTGCTGGCTAGCGGAGCAGAACACCTGTTTAGGAGAGGTGCTGGCTAGCGGAGCAGAACACCTGTTTAGGAGAGGTGCTGGCTAGCGGAGCAGAACACCTGTTTAGGAGAGGTGCTGGCTAGCGGAGCAGAACACCTGTTTAGGAGAGGTGCTGGCTAGCGGAGCAGAACACCTGTTTAGGAGAGGTGCTGGCTAGCGGAGCAGAACACCTGTTTAGGAGAGGTGCTGGCTAGCGGAGCAGAACACCTGTTTAGGAGAGGTGCTGGCTAGCGGAGCAGAACACCTGTTTAGGAGAGGTGCTGGCTAGCGGAGCAGAACACCTGTTTAGGAGAGGTGCTGGCTAGCGGAGCAGAACACCTGTTTAGGAGAGGTGCTGGCTAGCGGAGCAGAACACCTGTTTAGGAGAGGTGCTGGCTAGCGGAGCAGAACACCTGTTTAGGAGAGGTGCTGGCTAGCGGAGCAGAACACCTGTTTAGGAGAGGTGCTGGCTAGCGGAGCAGAACACCTGTTTAGGAGAGGTGCTGGCTAGCGGAGCAGAACACCTGTTTAGGAGAGGTGCTGGCTAGCGGAGCAGAACACCTGTTTAGGAGAGGTGCTGGCTAGCGGAGCAGAACACCTGTTTAGGAGAGGTGCTGGCTAGCGGAGCAGAACACCTGTTTAGGAGAGGTGCTGGCTAGCGGAGCAGAACACCTGTTTAGGAGAGGTGCTGGCTAGCGGAGCAGAACACCTGTTTAGGAGAGGTGCTGGCTAGCGGAGCAGAACACCTGTTTAGGAGAGGTGCTGGCTAGCGGAGCAGAACACCTGTTTAGGAGAGGTGCTGGCTAGCGGAGCAGAACACCTGTTTAGGAGAGGTGCTGGCTAGCGGAGCAGAACACCTGTTTAGGAGAGGTGCTGGCTAGCGGAGCAGAACACCTGTTTAGGAGAGGTGCTGGCTAGCGGAGCAGAACACCTGTTTAGGAGAGGTGCTGGCTAGCGGAGCAGAACACCTGTTTAGGAGAGGTGCTGGCTAGCGGAGCAGAACACCTGTTTAGGAGAGGTGCTGGCTAGCGGAGCAGAACACCTGTTTAGGAGAGGTGCTGGCTAGCGGAGCAGAACACCTGTTTAGGAGAGGTGCTGGCTAGCGGAGCAGAACACCTGTTTAGGAGAGGTGCTGGCTAGCGGAGCAGAACACCTGTTTAGGAGAGGTGCTGGCTAGCGGAGCAGAACACCTGTTTAGGAGAGGTGCTGGCTAGCGGAGCAGAACACCTGTTTAGGAGAGGTGCTGGCTAGCGGAGCAGAACACCTGTTTAGGAGAGGTGCTGGCTAGCGGAGCAGAACACCTGTTTAGGAGAGGTGCTGGCTAGCGGAGCAGAACACCTGTTTAGGAGAGGTGCTGGCTAGCGGAGTAGAACACCTGTTTAGGAGAGGTGCTGGCTAGCGGAGCAGAACACCTGTTTAGGAGAGGTGCTGGCTAGCGGAGTAGAACACCTGTTTAGGAGAGGTGCTGGCTAGCGGAGCAGAACACCTGTTTAGGAGAGGTGCTGGCTAGCGGAGCAGAACACCTGTTTAGGAGAGGTGCTGGCTAGCGGAGCAGAACACCTGTTTAGGAGAGGTGCTGGCTAGCGGAGCAGAACACCTGTTTAGGAGAGGTGCTGGCTAGCGGAGTAGAACACCTGTTTAGGAGAGGTGCTGGCTAGCGGAGCAGAACACCTGTTTAGGAGAGGTGCTGGCTAGCGGAGCAGAACACCTGTTTAGGAGAGGTGCTGGCTAGCGGAGCAGAACACCTGTTTAGGAGAGGTGCTGGCTAGCTGAGCAGAACACCTGTTTAGGAGAGGTGCTGGCTAGCGGAGCAGAACACCTGTTTAGGAGAGGTGCTGGCTAGCGGAGCAGAACACCTGTTTAGGAGAGGTGCTGGCTAGCGGAGCAGAACACCTGTTTAGGAGAGGTGCTGGCTAGCGGAGCAGAACACCTGTTTAGGAGAGGTGCTGGCTAGCGGAGCAGAACACCTGTTTAGGAGAGGTGCTGGCTAGCGGAGCAGAACACCTGTTTAGGAGAGGTGCTGGCTGAGCTGGCGGAGCAGAACACCTGTTTAGGAGAGGTGCTGGCTAGCGGAGCAGAACACCTGTTTAGGAGAGGTGCTGGCTAGCGGAGCAGAACACCTGTTTAGGAGAGGTGCTGGCTAGCGGAGCAGAACACCTGTTTAGGAGAGGTGCTGGCTAGCGGAGCAGAACACCTGTTTAGGAGAGGTGCTGGCTAGCGGAGCAGAACACCTGTTTAGGAGAGGTGCTGGCTAGCGGAGTAGAACACCTGTTTAGGAGAGGTGCTGGCTAGCGGAGCAGAACACCTGTTTAGGAGAGGTGCTGGCTAGCGGAGCAGAACACCTGTTTAGGAGAGGTGCTGGCTAGCGGAGCAGAACACCTGTTTAGGAGAGGTGCTGGCTAGCGGAGTAGAACACCTGTTTAGGAGAGGTGCTGGCTAGCGGAGCAGAACACCTGTTTAGGAGAGGTGCTGGCTAGCGGAGCAGAACACCTGTTTAGGAGAGGTGCTGGCTAGCGGAGCAGAACACCTGTTTAGGAGAGGTGCTGGCTAGCGGAGCAGAACACCTGTTTAGGAGAGGTGCTGGCTAGCGGAGCAGAACACCTGTTTAGGAGAGGTGCTGGCTAGCGGAGCAGAACACCTGTTTAGGAGAGGTGCTGGCTAGCGGAGCAGAACACCTGTTTAGGAGAGGTGCTGGCTAGCGGAGTAGAACACCTGTTTAGGAGAGGTGCTGGCTAGCGGAGTAGAACACCTGTTTAGGAGAGGTGCTGGCTAGCGGAGTAGAACACCTGTTTTAGGAGAGGTGCTGGCTAGCGGAGTAGAACACCTGTTTAGGAGAGGTGCTGGCTAGCGGAGTAGAACACCTGTTTAGGAGAGGTGCTGGCTAGCGGAGTAGAACACCTGTTTAGGAGAGGTGCTGGCTAGCGGAGTAGAACACCTGTTTAGGAGAGGTGCTGGCTAGCGGAGTAGAACACCTGTTTAGGAGAGGTGCTGGCTAGCGGAGTAGAACACCTGTTTAGGAGAGGTGCTGGCTAGCGGAGTAGAACACCTGTTTAGGAGAGGTGCTGGCTAGCGGAGTAGAACACCTGTTTAGGAGAGGTGCTGGCTAGCGGAGTAGAACACCTGTTTAGGAGAGGTGCTGGCTAGCGGAGTAGAACACCTGTTTAGGAGAGGTGCTGGCTAGCGGAGTAGAACACCTGTTTAGGAGAGGTGCTGGCTAGCGGAGTAGAACACCTGTTTAGGAGAGGTGCTGGCTAGCGGAGTAGAACACCTGTTTAGGAGAGGTGCTGGCTAGCGGAGTAGAACACCTGTTTAGGAGAGGTGCTGGCTAGCGGAGTAGAACACCTGTTTAGGAGAGGTGCTGGCTAGCGGAGTAGAACACCTGTTTAGGAGAGGTGCTGGCTAGCGGAGTAGAACACCTGTTTAGGAGAGGTGCTGGCTAGCGGAGCAGAACACCTGTTTAGGAGAGGTGCTGGCTAGCGGAGCAGAACACCTGTTTAGGAGAGGTGCTGGCTGGCGGAGTAGAACACCTGTTTATTAGGTGAGGTGCTGGCTAGCGGAGTAGAACACCTGTTTATTAGTTGAGGTGCTGGCTGGCTGGCGGAGTAGAACACTTTAAAAAGATGAGGAGAGCCACACTCTAGGAGCTCAGATGAAATGACTAAATTCCCTAATAACCATGACAAACTGACATTATACAACCAGATTGATCCTTGTTGTGTTTGGTGCTGTGATAGGAATGCAGGTTGAGTTGACTTGGTTTAGCAATGCATGTTTTTGATTAAATAAATCCTAAATTTACATTTAAGTAATTTAGCTGACGCTCTTATCCAGAGCGACTTACAAATTGGAAAGTTCATACATATTCATCCTGGTCCCCCCGTGGGGAATGAACCCACAACCCTGGCGTTGCAAGCGCCATGCTCTACCAACTGAGCCACACGGGACCAAATCTTCATCAAATAATTCCCCTGCATTTTAGGGCTTCAGTATAGTGTGATTTAATGGCTGGTGTAATACATTTATGCCGCACATTTTACTCACACCTCTTGATAAATATTCGCAGAGGTTAATTTAAGATTGAAAAGTATATATATTTCTTTAAAATGTGAGACGCTAAAACTGCTTGACAAAGCTTGATAATATTTCAATAAATACGATTTTGATGCAGAACACAATAGATGATATTACTTGCAGTATACATCGTGTGTGTGTGTGTGTGTGTGCGTCATGGACTGGCACTGTTTTTGAGCGGTGAAGTTGTGGAAACGGTCATTGACTCCACCTGACTCAAACCTCTCTCCGTGTGCCACAGGTGGTCAGTTCAACCAATGGGGAGCTGAATGCCGATGACCCTCTGGCAACCCACTCCAACGCACCAATCACAGTCCAGGCTGAGGTGGAGGTGGTGGATGAGGCCAAGTATGTATCAGCTCACCCCTCATCTCTCTCTCTCCTACTCCCTCTGCTTCACCTCTCCTCCTCCATCTCTCTCTCTCTCTCTCTCCCCTACTCCCTCTGCTTCACCTCTCCTCCTCCATCTCTCTCTCTCTCTCCCCTACTCCCTCTGCTTCACCTCTCCTCCTCATCTCTCTCTCTCTCCTACTCCCTCTGCTTTACCTCTCCTCCTCATCTCTCTCTCTCTCCTACTCCCTCTGCTTTACCTCTCCTCCTCATCTCTCTCTCTCTCCTACTCCCTCTGCTTCACCTCTCCTCCTCCTCCTCATCTCTCTCTCTCTCCTACTCCCTCTGCTTTACCTCTCTCCTTACACTGTCCCCTCTGTGTGTGTTGCTTCCTGGTTGTGTACTTTCTAAGCCTGTGTCCTGCGTGTCCCTATTACAATCCTTTGTCTTGGTAAGGTTGGGACTGCTCCTTTATTCCCCCTCCCCCCCAGATATCCTCTCACTTCTCATAAGCTCAGTGCAGCAAGAGAAGAACAAATGAAAACTCATAGAATGCAATGAGCATATCAAAACTCAGTGCATATCATGTAATATCTCTAGGATTACCCAAAATTAGATGGACCTACTGACATTTTTGGTGAATGAAATACCTGTAACATACACAGCATAGTGAATGACAACATTGAGTGTTTTGTCCTTCGATATAATCTAATCCACCAGTGTCTGTTGTCCCCCAGCCTGGTTCCCCTCTAGGTTTCTTCCTAGGTTCCTGCCTTTCTAGGGATTTTTTCCTAGCCACCGTGCGTCTGCATTGCTTGCTCTTTGGCATTGCTGACATAAAGGGCGTTAGAAAATATGTTTGAAATTGTTAGGTGATTGGTTTGTCTCCCACTTGTTCATTCATATACCCTTTTGATATGTTTTCCGCTGGCCCTTTGATTTTCCCGTCATCAATAGACTTCCTCTTTGATATGATCCCACTGCATTGAAAGCCAGGGCCCCAGAAGACAGTTCAATTAATGTGACAACAGGGTTTCCATAGCAATGAGGCGTAAAGCTCTATTTTTCTCTTGTTGTTTCTCTCCTTCCCTCCCTCACTCTCTGGTAATCCTTTCTACATCCGTTCCGAAAGGATTTTGGAAGTCTTGCTTGTGGTAATGAGCGTCCGTGATACAGTATGTTGAAGTAGAGTGAGGTTATACATCAGTTGAATAGTGTCCTTAGAACTAAACAGGTGTAGTTAGCTCTAGAACCTAAGAGTCGGAGCCATTGAGTCTTCAACCTTTTGAACCCTGCCCCCTGTGTCCACTTGTGTATGTTGTGTGTGTGGCATGGTCTGTCCCATCGACTGCTGTATTAATCTGTCTTTTCTCTCTACACTCTTTCTTCTCTGTAGCTGCGTGAAAATGCTCAACCTGTGGTGAGTCCCTCTCTCCTAGTCCATACCATACCCATGGGACAGGACAGGGAGTGGACCAGCCTAGGCTGCTAGTGTAGTTGACTAGTACACACTGTGAAGGGACCCTGCTCTTATACTGTGAAAAACAGATTAAAAAGAGTGATCCATATGTCCACTACTGATATAGGCCAGTGGGTTATAAAAATCATTTTCATGCAAATCTATGGGTTAGGTAATATCTAATGATATCATTCTTTAAATAAAACTGTGCTTTTCATACATTGACTTTAATATAGGCTATTGAGTTCTTTCTGTAAAAAAAGTATATATACACTGCTCAAAAAAATAAAGGGAACACTTAAACAACACAATGTAACTCCAAGTCAATCACACTTCTGTGAAATCAAACTGTCCACTTAGGAAGCAACACTGATTGACAATAAATTTCACATGCTGTTGTGCAAATGGAATAGACAAAAGGTGGAAATTATAGGCAATTAGCAAGACACCCCCAAAAAAGGAGTGATTCTGCAGGTGGTGACCACAGACCACTTCTCAGTTCCTATGCTTCCTGGCTGATGTTTTGGTCACTTTTGAATGCTGGCGGTGCTCTCACTCTAGTGGTAGCATGAGACGGAGTCTACAACCCACACAAGTGGCTCAGGTAGTGCAGTTCATCCAGGATGGCACATCAATGCGAGCTGTGGCAAAAAGGTTTGCTGTGTCTGTCAGCGTAGTGTCCAGAGCATGGAGGCGCTACCAGGAGACAGGCCAGTACATCAGGAGACGTGGAGGAGGCCGTAGGAGGGCAACAACCCAGCCTTTGTGCAAGGAGGTGCACTGCCAGCGCCCTGCAAAATGACCTCCAGCAGGCCACAAATGTGCATGTGTCTGCTCAAACGGTCAGAAACAGACTCCATGAGGGTGGTATGAGGGCCCGACGTCCACAGGTGGGGGTTGTGCTTACAGCCCAACACCGTGCAGGACGTTTGGCATTTGCCAGAGAACACCAAGATTGGCAAATTCGCCACTGGCGCCCTGTGCTCTTCACAGATGAAAGCAGGTTCACACTGAGCACATGAGCACATGTGACAGACGTGACAGAGTCTGGAGACGCCGTGGAGAACGTTCTGCTGCCTGCAACATCCTCCAGCATGACCGGTTTGGCGATGGGTCAGTCATGGTGTGGGGCCGCACAGCCCTCCATGTGCTTGCCAGAGGTAGCCTGACTGCCATTAGGTACCGAGATGAGATCCTCAGACCCCTTGTGAGACCATATGCTGACACATGCACATTTGTGGCCTGCTGGAGGTCATTTTGCAGGGCTCTGGCAGTGCACCTCCTTGCACAAAGGCGGAGGTAGCGGTCCTGCTGCTGGGTTGTTGCCCTCCTACGGCCTCCTCCACGTCTCCTGATGTACTGGCCTGTCTCCTGGTAGCGCCTCCATGCTCTGGACACTACGCTGACAGACACAGCAAACCTTTTTGCCACAGCTCGCATTGATGTGCCATCCTGGATGAACTGCACTACCTGAGCCACTTGTGTGGGTTGTAGACTCCGTCTCATGCTACCACTAGAGTGAGAGCACCGCCAGCATTCAAAAGTGACCAAAACATCAGCCAGGAAGCATAGGAACTGAGAAGTGGTCTGTGGTCACCACCTGCAGAATCACTCCTTTTTTGGGGGTGTCTTGCTAATTGCCTATAATTTCCACCTTTTGTCTATTCCATTTGCACAACAGCATGTGAAATTTATTGTCAATCAGTGTTGCTTCCTAAGTGGACAGTTTGATTTCACAGAAGTGTGATTGACTTGGAGTTACATTGTGTTGTTTAAGTGTTCCCTTTATTTTTTTGAGCAGTGTATTTGGAAATGCTGTCAATTCCTTGTTTTCTGTTATGGAGGCAGCCTTAAATATTTACTAAAACCTACTAGCTAGCAGGGCACCTTTTTTAATATTTACTAAAACCTACTAGTTAGCAGGGCACCTTAAATATTTACTAAAACCTACTAGCTAGCAGGGCACCTTAAATATTTACTAAAACCTACTAGCTAGCAGGGCACCTTAAATATTTAATAAAACCTACTAGCTAGCAGGGCACCTTAAATATTTAATAAAACCTACTAGCTAGCAGGGCAACTTGTTTAATATTTACTAAAACCTACTAGCTAGCAGGGCACCTTAAATATTTAATAAAACCTACTAGCTAGCAGGGCAACTTGTTTAATATTTACTAAAACCTACTAGTTAGCAGGGCACCTTTTAATATCTACTAAAACCTACTAGCTAGCAGGGCACCTTAAATATTTACTAAAACCTACTAGCTAGCAGGGCACCTTAAATATTTAATAAAACCTACTAGCTAGCATGGCAACTTGTTTAATATTTACTAAAACCTACTAGCTAGCAGGACACCTTTTTTAATATTTACTAAAACCTACTAGCTAGCAGGGCAACTTGTTTAATATTTACTAAAACCTAGTAGCTAGCAGGGCACCTTAAATATTTACTAAAACCTACTAGCTAGCAGGGCACCTTTTTTAATATTTACTAAAACCTACTAGCTAGCAGGGCACCTTAAATATTTACTAAAACCTACTAGCTAGCAGGGCACCTTTTTTAATATTTACTAAAACCTACTAGCTAGCAGGGCACCTTACATATTTACTAAAACCTACTAGCTAGCAGGGCAACTTGTTTAATATTTACTAAAACCTAGTAGCTAGCAGGGCACCTTAAATATTTACTAAAACCTACTAGCTAGCAGGGCACCTTAAATATTTACTAAAACCTACTAGCTAGCAGGGCACCTTAAATATTTACTAAAACCTACTAGCTAGCAGGGCACCTTAAATATTTACTAAAACCTACTGGCTAGCAGGGCACCTTAAATATTTACTAAAACCTACTAGCTAGCAGGGCACCTTAAATATTTACTAAAACCTACTAGCTAGCAGGGCACCTTAAATATTTACTAAAACCTACTAGCTAGCAGGGCACCTTAAATATTTACTAAAATCTACTGACAGGGCACCTGAGAATAGCAAATGACTTCCTTAGGGTTCATCTCAAAGCTGTGCCTTTTAAAAAGACATCCTTGTATTTTCTTTGTAGCCAGTCACTGTGTTGTTTGTAGAGCTGTGGCTGACCTATGGCCACTCGCTGCATGCTGTAATAATCATCTCATTAGGCTCACTCTGTCCTGTGCTCTGTGTCTCCACCACTGTTGTTAATCACACCACTGTACTAAACACACTTGTCCTTTTACCTCAGATGCCCTCTGTAGGTTCTTCTTAGAACTGTTTTGACTCCACTCTGTCAGGGATCTTGGTATAATGTGTTTTTCTTCTACCATCGCCGTAGTTCTTATTTATTCTAATGCCCCGAGTCAGTCTCTTCATGTTGATTCTACTCCTAGAGGTGTTCTGATGTTGGTTAGAAGGAACGGATCTAACAAATTAACATCTCATGGCATCCATTTACTCATCTATGTTCTTGTAACCTGGCTTCAGGTCAGTTCCTCTGTCTAGCGATGCCATTTCCAGTGTTCCATTCAGGCAAGGCTAGTCAGAAGACAGCACATACAGGCATGGCAAGGCTAGTCAGAAGACGGCACATACAGGCATGGGACCTGGCTATTGTTGCTAACCCTTGAGGCCAGTATAATCTGTGTACACTGATGGTCATTGGCTGCCTTTACACAGGTAGCCCAATTCTGATCTTTTGCCACTAATTGGTCTTTTGACCAATCAGATCAGATATTTTGCCAATAATTGGGCAAAAGATCAGAATTGGGCTGCCTGTGTAAACACAGCTAGTGTGTAACACATTTCTCCTCTTGTCCTCTAGATGTTGAAATGAAATTACTTCTCACTTTAACAGTTTACCAGGGTGGTGTTCATTCGGGCACGTTTTAAAACAAAATTTTGGACAAGTTTAGGTTAGACCCATCACTGCTTTAGTCTGTTTTCTTCCGTTTGGTGCCTAATGGACATGACCCAGTCATTGTATCCAGTGTTGGCTTGCTTCTAACCAGTCTCTCTCCCCATCTAAAGGTGCTGTTGCTTCTTCAAAAGAAAACGGAAGAAGAACACCCCGCGACACAAATGATCAGCAGCACGCCTAGATCGCTCAAAGTCTTGCTCGATAAGGTTCTTAATCGAGAAAATCAATGAAGTCCCATTCAGACCAACGAAGAAGACCACGGGAGAGTGATGAGAGGCGATGTGCGCGCACACACACACACACACACACATACAAGTGTGGCTGTCTGTCGATGGGAATTCCTTTTTGAATTGAGTCGTTTTTCCTCCACGATGCTTGGGAATATTTGGCGGGCCCCGTTGTTGCCGGGATTGGGATCTTGGCTTTTGCAATTAGTTTAAGCTTGATTGATGAGCTGGACAATGGAAACACAACAGACTGTCTGTCAGCCTCCTGCTCTTTCATAAACACACACTGAATGTATGGGCGGGAAGTTAAATGTTTATGCGAGAATTTAGTAGATGGGACAAGTCCTGGGAGAGGAAAGCTTGTTGGCTACTGACTGACTACATGTAAATAATGGACCAATATCAGTTGGAACTGATACACTTCTATAAACGCTTTGGACTTCAGCGTAACAATGTCCACATGGTAGCAACCGAGTGGGCTTTCCTTCACACTGCACGCTAAGGAGAGAAGAGAGGGAGGTGGTGGCTTGAGTGTCGTCTTTACTGCTACTGTCCAATGCCTTAACCAAACCAGCACCCCACAGAGCCAGGAGAGGGTGACACAGGAGGCCAGGCTCTCCATACTGAGAGGATATCTATGGTCCCTGCTTAATGTAATGACATAACATACCACCCAATGTGGAGTTCAGTTCCCCACTGGTGGTACAGTATCTGTAGAATAGGTGGTTCAGAAATAATGTCGACTAGGGGCAACACTTAAAGTTAATTTGGATGTTTGTCAGTGAACCGTCATGTACATTTTAGTGCCATGTCAGCTTTGTGCGTTCAGTCTCTATCTGCAATGTTCATAACGGTGCAACACACTGTGTAAGCCCCTGGTCTCTTACAATGATCTCATGTTCTGTGTCGTTGAGGGAATGCTCTTTCACATTTTCTGCCCCTCTGTTTCCAGTGTATTTGCCCTGTGCTGCAAAGCATCATCTGTGAGACCATTAATGATGATTGATCCCAAATGCCAAGTCCCAAATGGAAAACATGGGATTGCCTCAAAAGGATATTAAGAAGAAGTACCTGGTGAAAATCTGTCTATATGGTGTTTTTTTCAATATCTCTTTGTTTTTCCTTGCAAGTGTCATGGAGGATTGCCTTGAACCAACAAACTGGACGTCGACAATGTCACCATGCCTATCCTCTTCACAGCATTAATTCCATAGGAGTGACTTTTGGGTTTTATGTAATTATGTAGATTTTTTGTTAAATATATAGCTAATGTGAATTTCAAATGTGAGCATATGTATTTTTCTCTTTCAAATAGCCATGAAGTATGAGAAACGGACGGAGGGACAAAAAGCTAGACTTTTGACTGCACTACATTTGTTGACCCACTGTTATTGACCTAAGACCTTGCTTTCCCCGTACTGTATTGATGGATGTGCTCAATATACTTAATTGTAGCGGCCTTGTGTGCTAGTTCTGTTCTAACAATACACTTAACAATTCTGGCTTTAACCCCCCCCTCCTTGTTTAACCCCTGTGCCATGACGTATGTAAACCCACACAGACATACACACCCTAGACATTAATGTATGATGTGATGTCGCCTCCTGGTGGGGTGTTGGATACTGATGTCCTGGTGACCATGGTTGTGTTCAGTAGGGCACACTGTTGCCAAACGTTTTGCAACTGTAATCAATAAACTGTGTTATTGTACAAGGTCAGGTAGTACCTCCTCCGTTTTGGAATCTTTTTTTCTCCCTGCTGAACATGACCCAGGTTGGTCGTCCCATATGGAGGCACAATGCCTGAGGGGACGCCAACCGGCTCAACAGACCTCTATGAGCAGGCATGCTTGTATGTGCATAATGATATTGTATATTTTTATGTTTTATTTTTTCCCACCATTGTGACTTGAACTAGTTTCTCTGGGGTCTAAGTTATTGTGTTGAGAGTACTCGAATATGATACATCTATTGGACTTCTGTTGTCTTACATTTTAGAGGTCAGTACGGTATACCTCTGAGATGTCTTTGAGGGAATAACTGGTGAGGAAAAGGTGTTTTTGAATGACGGGTATTCCTCATAGTGCCTCTTGAATGGGTGTTTTGAGGGAGGGGTTTGGCATTGCTGTCCAGCTTGCCTCTGTTGGATGTCTCTGGGTTCGTGGTTTAGCCTAGGGTTGGATTGGCATTCTGTCGTTCAGGGACATCAGTCGCTGCTGCACAACAGGGTCGGAGGTTCATGTCAAACATGTCAGCAGAATGGCTCCACCTGCTGGGTGTATGAAGGCTTTTCTGTCAGGAGTTCAATCCAGTGTTGCTCAGTCTGTTCTCGGGGTGGGGTGTTGTAGCCCAGCGCTAACACCTCATTCAGCCAATCACTAACTCCTTGAATATTGGCGTCATTGTGTGTTAGTGCAGGGCTGGAACAATAATGTGCATCCTCTGGCTGTCTCCTGAGGATGTTTTGAGAAGCACTACTTTTAATTGACCCACAGTAGACTAGCCATTACAGTTACACTGTGACATACCAGTTCACTTTGTGTAAGGTATTGTTGAATCTAGTGAGACAGACATCCAGAGAATGGCCTTGAATGGTCCCTTCTGTTCCTAATGCCATTCTATGGACTACTATCCGCCGCCGTCACCTGTGCCAGGAAAATGTCAACTAGAACTCTGATGGAATTCCACCTCGTGTCCCACTGCCCTTTTTTTATATTTGTTTCACCCACCTGTAATGTTGAAAGAGAACGTTGCGATTTAAGGTCTATATTGTGTTCTTAAGGTGGCTGACAGTAATACCATAATTATTGAACCACTTGTCAATTACTAATTGTTTTAATTAACTTTCACTCCTCAACCGTACATTTCCATTTCAGTGGACCGTTTTATTTTGGAGTGGAACGTCACTTGTATACTTTGATGTATCTGTATCCTACTGTTAACAGTGGTCTTCTTAATGCAGGTGTTGTATCACTGTTGAAATTAATTTCCTTCCTGCAATTTTGGCTTTACAGCTGATCAACATGAATACTACAAATTGATATGTGCATTCTAGTTTCCTCAAGCCTTTCCACAGCCTGTCTAGAATGAGGGATATTTGCTATAGTGTGTATTTGCATGGCTTATCTGGAGCAGATGTCTGCCTGTTTTAATGGCAAGGCTTCCTGAGGTGGACGTATGAAGCTAAGCCACCCGTACAAAGTTATTCTCTCTGGCCATAATGGAGCTCTACAAAGTCCTCCCATTGGCTTGATAAGTCCTACCCAGAGCACATTCCAATTTCAGGTGTCATTGCTTATACAGTACTACACCTTGCCTGTCAGTCAGACCTCATTGCTTTCAATTGACTTGTGTCTTGTGTTATTCACCATTTTATTTCCTGCATGTCCAAATGGCATGTAAATCCTTATAGCAGCGTAGAGGAGAATGAATGGAAAGAGATGGCGAGTCTTTTTTGGGGGGAGGGGGGTTCTCTGGCACTTTCTTCCTGTCGTTGTACTGTAGAGTTGTCTTGGGTTGGTTGTATAATATGTCTGGGAGAGAAGTTGGGTGTGACACATGACTGCAATGTTTTAATTCTTTTAAGTTTTACAGAGTTCACCATTATATATTTTTTTGTTTTTGTCAGTTGGATTCTGTTAAAGAATATAAAGATGTTTTTTCTTTCAAACTGTGGAAAGTAGAATTGTACAGTACCACAAGTTTATCCCCCTACTCTTGCTCTGGCAATTATTTTCAAAGCTATGATTTAAGAAATGAATCCTACAACTGTATTATGAATATTGTGTTGAAATATGAATGTTACTTCAAATCTATTTGAATGGTTTACCCTAGTTAAGGGCTTCATGAATGAAGGACCCATCTTTTGATTTCTTTCTTTTTATTATAATTTAATTTTAAGTACAGAAAGATAAATGACCAGACTTTTTATCTGAAAGGCCTATTTTCCTAGGGATTCATGTGAGACGTGTCACGTATCCTTACAAATTCACTTTTTATTCCCTCCACGCTTTAAAGGGGAAACACAAGTTTGCACCCTTTTTTTTGGTAAAAATAAAAAAAAATCTCTTAACCTTTTCTTGTGAGTATGGTTCTGTTTTTATTCCCGTACAGTGTCACATTACATTATAATGAGCCATCTTAGAATTGCTGAGAACGCATGCCACCCATAGAAAATGATATTTTTATGGTCACATCTTCTCAGGTCACGTTCAACCTATGGGAGAATCTCAATAGCGTACTCCTTACATCCTCTCGTCTCCTCTACAACCTATTGGATGAGAGAGAGCCAGAGTTCATCCCCTCCGACTTTCTTCAATGGGGTTTGAGGAGGCGAGGAGAGAGGACTCACAATTGAATCTCCCTGTGACTTTTTCCTGCTAGGTTGCAGCTGCACTGCTTCAGTTTTCAAGCCAGCCTACTTCTTCCACACCAGTAAGAATACATTGTTACACTCAGTGAATCTTAAATCAAATTTGTTTTAATGTAATTTAACTAGGCAAGTCGGTTAAGAACAAATTATTATTTTACAATGACGTCCTACCGCTGCCAAACCCTCCCCTAACCCGGACGACGCTGTGCCAATTGTGGGCCGCCCTATGGGACTGGCGTTAACGGCCGGTTGTGATACTGCCCGGAATCGAAACAGGGTCTTGTAGTAGCACCTCTAGCACTGAGATGCTAGAGGTGCCACTCGGGAGCCTATTGTACTACGAAGTGGACTGGATCAGTACCTTTTGTATAAAATTCAATGCACCAAATGTTTTTAGTGTGTCAAAGGTAGACAACCAGCAGCGGGCAGTGTTGCAAAGCTACAAAAACAAATGTCTGCAGCATTTTCTTCCTGCTTCGTAACATAAACTTCCGGTCACAACTTCCCCAGTTCTTTTCCGCCAGCCCAAGCCAACATGGTGGGTATTTTACCAAATTGAATACATCACAATCTGTTTCAATCCTTACCTTTTATCAGTTCCAGACACGTCTACAAGCATATCAAATATTAATTCAAATACGACACATTTTCACAGATATTTATTTGTGATTTGTTGCATTTTATTTACCAGTTTATTGTGTCGTTTCCCTAGCTATGTTGTGAATGTAGCAAGCTAGCTTGCCGGTAGCTAGCACAAGATCTTTCAATCTTGTCACTGCGGACCACTATATCAACTAGCTGGCTAGTTGTGTTTACGGGTCGTGTAGTACGTAGTTTAGCTGTTCCTCGCGTCTGGTAAGAATGATATAGCTAAGATTGTTTAGCTAGAAATGTTATTAGCTAACTAGCTGCTTAGCTAGCTATCTTGCCATCCAGACCAGTGTAGTTAACTAAAGCTATTTTATGTCAATGGTCTTGTGGTGGTCTGCTAGCCAGCCAGGAATTAATGTTGGTTGATGTCAAATTCAGTTACTTGTCACTCAAGGAGTTCTAGCTCTCTGCTGTCAAGAAGAAACAGTTGGCACTATGCATCTAGCTAACTAGCTATGCATATTCTGTTGAATATTGTTCCTGTAGTTGTGCTATGCGCGGCTAGTTTGCATTAAACTACTAGTTGTCAGAGGTTGAAACAATTCCAAGTGAACATTAATAATTGCAGTGATATTGCGTAGTAATTACAGATATGTGAGAGAATGTTGGCAATTTAGAGGTATTGTCTAAAGAAACTGGTGTGATTCTGCCGTTAACAAGCTGATGGTCTTCCCAACAGGGACGAGTCAGGACCAAGACGGTAAAAAAGGCCGCCAGGGTCATCATTGAGAAGTACTACACCCGGCTGGGCAGTGACTTCCACGTCAACAAGAGAGTGTGTGAGGAGATAGCCATCATCCCCAGCAAGAAGCTGCGCAACAAGATTTCTGGGTTAGTGAATGCACCAATACAAGCTTGGGTCACTTTCAGGCCTCAGACCACCCAATACCTCTGTCACATGATCGTGCTGACCCAAATCATACTGTGCTTGCTCAGATATTTTCTTAACCCATTGTAGTTTCCAGCACGGTTCCAGCGTCTGTGGCGTATCCATAACCAGGCCAGTGCAGTACGGCTACGCTCAGTACTTTTAGAAGGATGCAAGTCTGACCAAATGAAGGCTTACTATTTTGTCGCTTCAAGGAGCTTGTGTTGCTGAACCACGGCAGGCTTCTTAGCTCCACGTCCAACATTCCTGTCTGTTAAATCAGGGGCTTTTTTTGCTTTGTCTTACAGATAGAATAATGTAAAGAAAGGGTAAGCTCCTATTCTTGGTTCAGTTGGTTGGAGCTGGAGCATGACGCTGGCAATGTCAAGGTTGTGGATTCAGTTCCTGCATGGATATCTTAAACATAATGTACTCGTTGTGAACTACTTTGAAGAACTCTTTGTAATAGATGTGTTGTGTTCCTGTATGTTTGTGCACATCGGTTGTTCAGTGGTTTAAGGTGTTAAAAGTATAGTCCTGTTATTTAAAGGACTAGTATTGTCTCAATAGTTGAACACTTGTGCTCAGTTCATTCTCAATGACCGTTGACCTCTAGTCTCCAGGTCAAAGTCGGAGATATTTGGCCTGACTGTAGACAAGTGGTGTTTCAATATTGGGCTTGTTGCACATTTAATAATTGTCTGATCCCAATGTAGGTTATTTGCTTCCTGAGCCATCATGCAGAAATTGGCTTTTTTATTGTTGCAAATATACAAGTAGGTAAAAGCCTTTCTATTGAAGTCTTATTCTGATTATCTGAGTGTTTGTGGCATTGTTTTGTTTGTTTTCTCAAATTGACCCAGCCTGCTTCAGGGGTGAGAGGTTGTCTGGACAACATGAGGCCCTGTGCCTCATTCCTCATCTGCTTGAGAACTGTCCCTGTGCTGTAGGTGTTGACCATAGTCAGTGATCTTTGCCACTTACCAATAAAAGGGATTGGAAAGAGACGCTCAAATTGTAGTGTCTGTTGGTGCCCACTTGGGCAACCCAATTCTGATCTTTTTGCCACTAATTGGTCTTTTTCACATCAGATCATTTTCAAAGCTGATTGATACAATGTCAGTAAACCACTGCAACGCCTCCCTGTCTAATCAAACATCATGAAACATGTTCAGGTTGTTTTACGGACTCGGTCTTAGTTATGTCACTCGTCAAACTATGATTAAGGGATTATTAGAGTCAGATGTTGTATTGTTTTCAAGGCCAGGAGTTAAGCTGTGTTGTAGTCTTAGGTCTCTTTATGTAGTGTTGTCTCTCTTGTCATGTGTGTTTTGTCCTATATTTTTAATCCCAGCCCCCATCCCTTTTTTGGTAGACCGTCATTGTAAATAAGAATTTGTTCTTAACTGACTTGCATTGTTAAATAAAGTTAAAATAAAAAGATGCTTAAATCCATGCGCTAGTTTACTGACTCCGTCTACTCTATACTGTTCTGAGTACCCATCTGTGTACAGTACACCCTCAAGTGCTTATCTCTGTCATTGTTGGACATAAATCACCAGAGTGATTTTTTTATTTAGGAAATCTTTTCCCACGCATAAATAGAGTCATATATGAGCCCAAATCTCACTGTATTGTCTGTGTAAAATGCCCCTTTTATATGGTCTGTATTCTCCCATGCGTGTCCCCTCCCTAGGTATGTGACCCATCTGATGAAGCGTATCCAGAGGGGCCCCGTCAGAGGCATCTCCATCAAGCTGCAGGAGGAGGAGAGGGAGAGGAGGGACAACTATGTCCCAGAGGTCAGTGGGGTTCCTCGGTGGTTTACCTCCGAGCCGTGCATTTAGATTCCTGCGTTACGATGCATTTACAACATTCTATGGTAGCCACGTTAGCCTCTGCTTTAATAATATTACATGAGGGATGTTTAAACAATACTATCTAACTGAATGTCTACAATTAAGAGCAGTTGGCCCAACTCTCTGAATATATGGCTCAGATTTACATTGCAGTTTGGTCCTTCATCTTGCTTTAGATAACTTGAGAAATGTCCTTGCTGATATCTATAAGGTTGTAATTTGGTGCCTACCTGTATCGAAAGTGGCTGTGGCATGATTGTTGCCAGGTCATTGATAATGCAGGAAGATGGAACTGACAGATTTTCCCTGTGTTTGTTGGGCCGTCTATCCCTCTCAAACCCTGTATCTTTCAGACACTCGTGCTCGGTTCTATCTTGAGAACACTGGCTCCTGATAGGTTCCTATGAGATCCACTGTAAAGCTGATGGTCTTTGTGTCTGTAGGTGTCTGCTCTGGACCAGGAGATCATCGAGGTGGATCCCGACACCAAGGAGATGCTGAAGCTGTTGGTATGTTCAAAACCTTCCTTCTCAGATCTCACTGCCTGTCTAAACGAGATGTGTGCTTGTGGTTTGAGTACTCTGACTTCATCCAGCAATGTAGCCTCCTATCTCACACTGGGCATAACTTAACAGAGCAGAATGTAAACACACTGACCTAAAAACTACTTTTTCTGAATTTTCTGTTGTAGCTGAGTTAACACCACTACAAGATCGTCTGTGGCCAATAGAAATGCATCTATCAGATTTAGATATGATCATTATTCACACTTTAGTTAAGCACTGTTTCTCTGATAGTGTCTAATATTGCTTTAGCTCAACTTCTGCTGCCAAGTAATTGGTAGCTTTCCCAATACTAAGTAGAGCACTGGAAAGCTTTCCCGTCTTTGCTGTGCACAGTCAGTGTTACCTTCCTATGATGGACCTCAGAATGTAATGCTCATTAGAGCTAGGTGAGGAATTGTTTGACTAAATCTGAAATCTTTCCTCTGTTAGGACTTCGGCAACCTGTCGAACCTGCAGGTCACCCAGCCTACCGTTGGAATGAACTTCAAAACACCCAGGGGAGTTTAGACACGTTTCATATCTCTGTCAATAAAGAGAAGTGGAAAGGAAGCACTGTAGCGGTCTCTTTTGCAAGGTCACAATATCTTACTCTAAGGCTGGGATTCAATCAGAACAAATGTTAACCAGCAATAGCAGACCTCCCTTGTGGCTCAGTTGGTAGAGCATGGTGCTTGCTATGCCAGGGTTGTGGGTTTGATTCCCACACAGGACTAGTATGAAAAGGGAAAACAAATCATTATGCACTCACTATCATAAGTCGCTCAGGATAAGTGTCTGTTAAATGACTCATAATAGAAATAAAGTGGTCGGGAGGAAGAAGTGTGTTGGAGCCGTCAAATCATTGAGCAGCTGCTCTTGCAATCGTCACGCTTCGCCCCACTGTCGTTAAGTTCGGAATGAGAAAGTGTAGGATACATAGAAATAATTACTCACATTGAAAATTAGGATTCATGGGATCTCTGTTAATTCGACTCCGTACAGGCCAATAGCAATGTCCGCTTTAGGTGTAATGCCAGGAGCCGCTTGTGGATTTGACAGCTAAAGCAGTTCCACTTCCGAAACAACCGCTATGTGGATGTCGGCTAAAGCGGATCTGATTGAATACAGCCCTAGGGGTCAGGATGCAATCCGATTGTGGGTAATAGACGTTGCAGCTTTTACAGTCAATTTCCAATTGAACTATGCACCATTTACCGTGGTTACATTACCTAAAAGCTGCAATGTCTATTACCTGTGATCGGATTGAATCCCAGGCTAAAACAATCACACTACCTGCCTCCATCTCAATATTGTCTAAGGGTGTTTTCACACTGGGTCCCTTTCAGACAATGTGAACTCTGCCTGTTCCCTTAATTTTTTTGTCCAGTGTGAACACGCCAAAGGAACTCAGACCTCTCAAAAGTTAACCGAACTGAGACCATCTCGAGTTCGGTTCGCTTGAATTCCTCAGTCCAGTTCCCTTTTTTAGGGCAATGTGAACACAAAGCTCACCAGGTTGGCTTGTCATTAGTGGGTGGTGTGGGAATAGACTACTACAACACTGCTTCCCCTCACACGCAGAATTGTTGTCCAAAATGGTTTGAATAGTGTGAGAATCAGAACAGGCTACAAAATCAATTCTAGCTCTTAAAGGGGCAGTAGCCTAGTTTGAAAATTGTATACCCAAATTACAGCATCTGCAGTTACTCTATGTATTGTTGCCAATGTTAATAGTATCTTCTGATTGGAATCTATTAGCATGCAACATATAAGTAGGTTTATATATAGCTATCCGATAACACGTTCTGACGGAATGACGTGACCTGCACTTTGTAAAAACCACAAGTGGATGTTCCTTTCTAAACAGCAGTGTGAATGCAAAGAGGACTGACCTAAAAAAAAAATAAAGTGAACTGGCAAAAGAGTTGAGTCCTAATTCAATGTCAAGGGCAGTGTGAATACAGAGAACAGCTATTTTCCCCCAAAAAAATCCCCCTCAAGAGTTCACTTTAAAAGAACTGATCTCAGTCCTCTGAAGAGGACTGTGAAAACACCCTCAGAGGATCCATCTCATTATCTAGAAGAGGATGGGCCTTCAGACTTAATCCACATTGTTACAGCCTGAATTAAATTAAGTTTCCCCTCACCCATCTACACACTAACTAATAATGACAGTGAAAACGTTTTCAGAAATATATTCACACCCCTTTACTATGACACTCCAAATTGAGCATCCAATTTCCTTTGATCATAGTTGAGCTGTTTCTACAACTTGATTGGATTCCACCTGTAGCCAATGCAATTGTTTTGACATGATTTAGAAAGTAACACCTGTCTGTACAGTATAAGGTCCCACAGTTGACAGCGCATGTCAGAGCAGAAACTACAGTGAAGTCCAAGTCCCTAGATCTGAGAGAATTGTGATTAGTCATATCTGGGGAAAGGTATAAAACAATTTCTGTTGTTTAAAGTTTCCAAGAGCAGTGTTCTCCATAATTGGAAAATTGGAGAAAAAAAAATAGAACTACTCAGACTGCCTAGCCGTCCGACCAAACTGAGCAACCGGGCAAGGAGGATCTTGTTCAGTGAGGTAACCAACAACCCAATGACAACACTACAGAGTTCCTTGGCTGAGATGGGAGAACAAGTCTACAGCACTTGACCAATCTGGGTTTGATGGGAGAGTGACCAGACAAGTCACTCCTGAGAAAAAGGCACATGACCACACGCTTGGTTTGCAAAAAGGCACATGAAAGACAGCTCATAAGGCAAAATACTGGTCTGAGACTAGCAATGTAACACGTAGGCCTCAATGCAAAGCTCCAAAACCAAGCACAGCTCTTGTGTAGTAGTCATGGATACCAAGTGATGCCAGGCTTCCCAGAAAATGTACCAATAAAAATAAAATGTATCTTTGCTCTTTTTCATCCTTTTCCTTCAATTCACAAGAGGCTGAAAATCTCACAGGAGAAAGCATCAGAGCGAGAGAAGAAGTGCCACTCGATCAGATAGCTGGCCTATAAGTAGAGACAAACGAGTCTGACATTGTTGCCACCTATAACATTGAAGGCAAGGGAAGCCAGCGAGGATCTGGCCTCACTTGACAATTTTTTTTTTAAGCCAATCAGCATGGAGCTAAACTGAGCGAGCTCAACTATGAATGGTCCTAGGGCATCAAAAAAAAGTGTCATGGAAAACCATCTTGATATGGCGTCACTCGTCAAATCCCATTGAGAGCATACGTCACTGACAGAACTTGAATTTTGCATCTCGTGTTGTTTAGATTACATTTCCATGTCTGAATTTTTCTCTGCAATCCAGTCCCTGTCTACTAAACAAGACGCCACGCTCTCCAAAGTGTCCATCATAGAGCGGGCTACCGAAGCAACATCAAAGAATATCGATAATTTGGCAGCAACTGTCAGGCAGCTACACAAAATTGTGAGCGAGAACAAGGAAAAGAACGTTCCTAGAGAATGAGTTGAAGAAACTGCAATCCCAAAATAATGAGCTGTGTGAGAATGTAGCTGAACTTCAAAGGTACTCTCGCAGGTGGAATCTGAAAATCCAAGGTGTAAAAGAGGGAGGGGATATTAGGGAAGCAGTCATTAATATCCTGGGAAAGGTGGCTCCGTGCATCAAAGACAAGCTAAGAGACGTGATCGACGTGGTACATCGACTTGGGAAACGAAGTCGCAATATAATTTTGCGCTTAACTATGTGCCATTACAGGGACATCTGGGAAATGGCCACGGGTAACATTTCTGGACGAGAAGCTCAGCATCAAAGAAGCTTTGATACCGCAGGATCAGACTGCCAGGGAGAAACTGTGGCCGCGTATACGGAAGGCACGACAAGAGGGAAAGAAGGCTGGGTTCAAGGGCCCACACGCGTTTATCGAAGGATGAATGATTACTGGGTAACTGTTGACATTAATCAAACGGGAACTGTGAGTACTGCCACGAGTTAATGTACCGTTCGAACTACAACTGATGAACACTTGCCAACTAAAAAAAAATAGATTTGTCATACTGTTAACCACCGCTACCTCAGCTGTGCGTAGTTTTCCGTCGGAGTAATCCTCAAGGTTCACTGTTTGTTTTGTTCACGTTACTACTTCTGTTATCTAATTTGTGTTATTTTTCATGCAGGAGTTCGTTTTCAACTCACTCACTATCGTTAGTCTGAATGCTAGGAGTTTGAGAGTTCTTACAAAAAGGAAAGTTTTTTTTATATTGTAAACGCAGTAATGCAGATTTTGTCCTTCAGGAAACTCATTCGGGTGAAAGTGATTTGAAATTTTGGAAATCACAATGGGGAGACATGGCCTATTTCAGTCATGGATCAAATCATTCTGCTGGTGTTGACACTTATTCACAAGTTTAAAGGTGACATTCTAGAATCCACATCTTCACAAGATGGGAGATGGGTCATATTAACTGTTAAACTTGACAATGCTATTTTCATCATTTGTAATGTATAGCGACATAACTCGCATGCTCCAAATTAGACCCGTTTTACCCAATTTACCAGGAAAGTACAGGATTTAAGAAACAAATACTCAAAGGCTTTTCTAATTATTTGAGGGTATTTTAATGAAACACCTGATGCATCTGTTGATCGTTTTCCTCCTAGAACGAGTCAAAGCCTTAAATAGCAATATCATCACTACATTATGCAAGGATCTCTGTTGATGATGCCTGGCGTTATTTCAATCCAGATGCAAAGGGTTATACCTGGACCAACAAAACTGTCAGGTAAATCTAGAATGGATTTATTCCTAATTTCCCCCATTTTGTTACAATTTGTTATAGATGTAGATAATCAGTTGGCTCCCCTTTCTGATCACCACTTAATTTTCCTGAATTTACAAGCTACTAAAAAATCAAAAGGTACTCGAGGATATTGGAAATTAAACTCACTTCTCAAAGATCCTACTCTCATTGGAAACATCAAATCGTTAGCCAAAGATATTTTTTCAAGAAAAGACTTGGGTCATGGAAGTAGATGGGAATTTTTCAAATATAAAGTCAAGAGTTTTAGCCATTAAACATGCCAAAGAGCTGATGCACTTAAAGAACCTTAGAGAAAAAGAGTTGATGAGCAAGCTTGACAGTTTTCTAAAGAAAGATAATATATCTGAAGAAGTCTATTTAAGTCTTTACAACTATAATTAGAATAGCTTTACACGGATCTGGCAAAGGGTGCCTTTGTAAGGTCAAGAGTAAAATGGATTGAAGAGGGGGAAAGAAACACTAGTTACTTTTTTGCACTTGAAAAGAAACTACAAAAGAAAATCTATAACTGCACTCAAAATTAACAATGTTTTATGCAAAGATCCCATTACAATAACATCCTTTGTCAATTCCTTTTATGAAAACCTTTACATCTCTCAATTTCAGGAAGATGGTTGTGAAAGCTACATTTGCCACATTCGGAATTATGTCCCTGTAATTGAGGATGATTTCCACTCAGTTTGCGATTCACCGGTGTCAATTGAAGAAATTAGAGAGTCTCTGAATTCAATGAAAAAAATGGAAATCACCTGGCCCTGATGGCCTGTCAGTTGAATTCTATAGACAGTTTGAGTTACTAGAAGAACCGATTTTTAATATGTTTCAAGATTGCATCAAAAGTGGGGAAATGGTCTCCACTATGAAACAGGGCCTCATTTCATTGATTCCGAAGCCCGATAAAGACTCCTTTCTCATTGACAATTGGAGACATATTACTTTATTAAATATTGATTACAAATTGATTGCTCTGGTTTATGCCAAAAGATTAAAGGAATAGATACCATTATAAATGAGACTCAAACAGGATTTATGAAGGGCTGCCACATAAGCTCTAACATTCATTTAGTCTTAGACCTTATAGATTATTCAGATGCAATTGACTGATGCGGTCGTCTTATTTTTGGACTTCTGTAAAGCCTTTGACATAATTGAACATGAATCTCTTTAGGTCACTTAAACTTCTTGGATTTGGTGAAAATGTTGAAGTCTTTTGCATGTTCTACAAAGATATAAATAGTTGGGTTACAAAACCTTAATACTTCCAAATGATTCAGTATCAACAGAAGTGTACGACAGGGATGCCCAATTATGGCTTAACCATTTTTAACCAAGAAATCAAAATTTCCCAACTGGCTGATGATACTACTCTTTTCTTAAGAGACAAAGACCAGGTCGCCCATGCCCTTAATGCTATAACATCAGGATTAAAACGGAACGTTTCTAAGTCTGACATCTTGTTTATTTGACTGATGATAAATAGAAAATATTCCTGTAAAGGACTGCTAAATATTTAGGAATACATCTGTCAAAAAACCAGTCAGACAACATTAATCTCTCCTAAAATTTAGAAAACCAAACATATATAATAATTGGCTACAAAGAGATCTTTCTATACTTGGGAGAGTTCTTCTGTCAAAGGCAGAGGGACTGTCTCGTTTTGTGTATCCCTCATCTTTATTTGTAAATCCTGCTACTTGTAAAGAGATCAATAAGACCTTTCTTGACTTCATCTGGAAAAATGAGTCTCAAACTAAAAAAGTCAGTCCTTTCTAATAAAAGCTGAAGGAGGTCTGGAAGTGTTGGACTTTGTTGACATAACTTTCAAGATCAACTGGTTGAAAAGATGTTTGATTTATACTAAATCAATATGGTATTTCATTCCAAATAATGTTTTTAATAAGTTGGGAGGTCTTCAATTTTTACTGAAATGTAATTATATTCCTGAAAGATTACCCGCTAAATTGGTTAGGTGCGCAACCATATTAGCCAGGTAGCCTAGGACAAAAAATAGTGTACTGAATGACAGTGATAAACCGTTTAGATATGGCATTGGCGTTTCTCTACAAGTAGGGTGGGTCATGTTTTTCTACTTGCATGAACTGAAATCAACCATGGACAGCCACATTTAGCTTACGTTGATTAGACTAAATAGTTTACGGTATCTTTTACTTGTCACTATTAGACTGATTTGATGTTGAAATGGTGATGGAAGCTCCTGTTTTCTTTGAGACTTGCAGTAACTCATTCTAATTCAAGTTGTTTAGTGGTCTGAAAATGTCAAACATTAACTTGCTTGACCATGCTGTAGGTCATGTAACTCTTACTATACATGCAATCTGCTTTGTGGACTACACTGAACAGAGGTTGCTATCCGGTTTTGTTGGTAAAACAAAGCTGGTTGAAATGTATTCTGCCACATCGCTGGCATTAGAGGCATATATCACGGTCGCAAGGCATATGAACTAACAGGTTCGCGCAAACGCAATTATCACAACACCGATTATATGGCTTTTTTGGGAGGAGGGCCTTGGCTTCCTCAGTGATTTTACCCACGCACAGCTACTGCACAGCTCACCCATCTAACAAGATCCCTACCCCATGTATGGTGGTGGCAGCATCATGCTATGGGGATGCTGTTCTGCAGCAGGGACTGGTACGGACAAAGGGAACAATGAGCCAAATCCCTGACTTGAAGCTGCTTCAGAGTGCAAAATGACCGACTGGTGCGAAGATTTACATTCCCGGAACAATGACAAACCTACAACCAAGGCAACAAAATGTGAAAGTCCAAGAGCCCCAGCCAAAGCCCAGACTTGAATCCCATTAAAATCTGAAAGATTATCATTCACCACAACTCCATACAATTTTCTCAAGCTCTTAAATTCTAAGAAAATTCCCAAATCCAGATGTGCAAAGCGGATTACATACCCAAGACAACTCAACGCTGTAGTTGCTGCCAAAGGTGCTTCTACAAAGTATTGACTCAATGGTGTGAACACATGTAAGATATCTATATTTCAATTAATAAATGTACAAACATATTCTCAATGTCATTATGAGGTAGTGTATAGACTGGTCAGAATCTACTTTTTTTTTACCCCTTTGTGGTATCCAATTGGTAGTTAGTCTTGTCTCATTGCTGCAACTCCCGGACTTGGGTGAGGGGAAGGTCGAGAGCCGTGCATCCTCCGAAACAACCCAACCACACTGCTTCTTGACATGGGTCTCAGTCGTGGCCGGCTGCGACAGAGCCTGGACTCAAACCCAGAATCTCTAGTGGCACAGCTAGCACTGCGCCACTTGGGAGGCCGAGAATCTACTTAACCAAAAGAATGTGGAATAAGGGGTATGCAAACTTTAACAATCATTGTGGTACCTGATGAAAACCTCTTGTCTGTCAACGTTGGTTATTAAATTATTGCATCTGAGCACCTACAGTGTGCGGCTCTCCTTCAGCTTGTAATGGCTCATTGTTACGCTACTTGCATCATTAAACAGCTGGGGGTGGTGATCTGAGGTAAATGATTGCCTTGAAAAAGAATTTCAAAAAAGTGCTCCATCCCTTTAAATCTACTTATTTCTAAGGTCATATCATCCAAAAGCTATCCACACATTCATGGAAATCATCACAAGATTTTAGTATACAAGTAAGACCAGAAGCAACGGGTAATGCTTAAACACCTTTATTGTGCCCAATCTGAACATTATCCACATCAGTAAGTAGCAGCAAAGAGACCACAGTGAGGTAGACTTTCAAAACTCTAAAAAGCAGCTGGGCTAAGACAAGCTCAGCATGAGTAACTTGATGGGGGAAAGACACTTAGTCTTTGGCACACAGCTTAATATGCATATATCCAACAGGAACAAGGAAGGCGATGGAGTAAGAAAGCACAGGGAAAGCTGTGTTAGGTCTACTCAAGCTCTTGGTACATTTTTAGCAAAGTGGAAGTTCTACATTCAACAGGAAACAAGCAGCGGTTCATATCTGGGC
Source organism: Salvelinus alpinus (assembly GCF_045679555.1). Classification (NCBI taxonomy): domain Eukaryota; kingdom Metazoa; phylum Chordata; class Actinopteri; order Salmoniformes; family Salmonidae; genus Salvelinus; species Salvelinus alpinus. The sequence goes on from NC_092090.1 coordinate 16,285,204, forward strand.
TCAGATCTGGGCTTCATATCTGAGCTCAGGGCCCCTCTGTTGATGTACAAAAACAGTGATTACAAATCACTGCCACCCTCTCCTAAAGTGCAAATTAAAAAGTGCAACAATAAAACTATGTAACTTACAATCAAAACGTCAATGTCCGTTCGTCTCAGTAAAGATCCATCCAATTGATTGAAAAACATGGAAACCCAGTTGAAGCAGTGTCCAGTAACGTTGGGCTTTATGAACTTGCCCAACAATACAAGAAAAGTAATGCTTCAACACCTTAATCTGTGCCCATTCAGTAGAACAGGGGGGAGGCAACCCTGGTCCTGGAGTGCCACATGCACTTCATGTTATACATTTTAACCAACCTGGAAGACCAGGTGTTGAATTTAGGAAATCACTGAACAGATCAATTGGTCAGGTGTGGTGCCAAGTTGGAACAAAATCCTGCAGACCTTGCGACACTCCAGGAACAGGGTTGCATACCCCTGCAGTAGAACATCGTAGGGAGAACAAATCTACCACCAGCCCCAGACTAATACTTCGGGGTGAGGAAAAACCAAGGGGAGGGGGAAAAATTAAAAAGCCGCCAGGTAGAATTCGGTTCCAAATTTCCTTGTCATGACTTAAAACCGTTTGTGTACAAATTAGTAAAAAACTGCGTAAAAATGTCTGAAATGCGACTGGTTAAATGAAGCCCAACTCATCTTCCAAAGTAAAAAACACCAGCTGGCTTGCACAGGAAAAACAGTAAGCCAACTGGGGGTGGGGGGGAAGGGGTGGAACTATTTGAAGGCACTGTATGGTATCTACCAACGAAAGGCAATGAGACGTGCATGCTCTCTCAATATGCAACGCATGTAAAACAAAATCAAAAAACTTAAGGATAAGAAGAAGAAAAAAAATCAAGGCGTTTTCATCTACTTCTGAACCCTGGCCTGAATCATCCTCGTCTGGCCACAAGTCAGGGAAACTGCATAAGGAAGTGTGGGGCCCCTGACTATCCCAACAAGGTCACTGTGCATAGTGCCAACGTGAACAAGTAAACAGCAAAAAGTAGCAAGTGCAGCAGTAGACTTCTCTACAGTGTTTCTCCCCCAATCCTGGTGGGAGTGCCATGGTGCCCCTGGTGTCGGGGCAGCTGGACACTCGTGCTCTGCGGACGCCCGCTGTGTGTCCTCACCCGTGAGGTGTGGGGTTCTCCGCCCCCTCGCTCGACTCCTCTGCTCTAGCTGGACTCCCTGTTCTTCTGGTTGCGCATCAGGGGCCGGTGGTTGCTCAGAAGGTCCATGGAGTGCTGCCAGTGCCAGCAGGAGCGGCAGTAGTACTTAAAGCAGGCCTGAGGAGAACACAGGTAGTAGTGAGCTTACCTTGTGCACTGTGGTTAACATACATGTGTGTATCATTGATGTGCCTCAACATTAATACCATAAAACTTAATTTACACAAATGTATGCTTCTTGAATAAAGGCTTAGTAGGAGGCCTTAGTGGATAGATACATACTTGAACATGATTAGACCAGATAGGTGTAATCCTAGATTCACATCAACCCAATGTCATAACACACCTGGTCCCTGCAGAAGAACGGCCCGGGTTGGCGACTGCACACTTGGCACATGGAGTCCTCCAGGTAGGGGTCGATCTGAACCTGAGAAGGGACATCACAGTGCTTATATTCAGACCATTGAGAGAAGGGCAGAATTACCCTTCATTACAATTCCTCAATGAAACGTGTTGGTCCCATGTTTCATGAGCTGAAATAAAAGATGGCAGATGTTTTCCATACCCACAAAAAGCTTCTCATTTTGGCCACAAATTTGTTTACATCCCTGTTAGTGAGCATTTCTCCTTTGCAAAGATAATCTTTCAATGCACAAAAATATTGTGACGAGATTCAGATTTTTTTAAAGGTTTCTGACCAACAGACTCATCTCTATTCCCAGTCATGTGAAATCCATAGATTAGGGCCTCGTGAACTAACTCAGTAAAATCTTTGAAATTGTTGCATTTATATTTTTAGTTCACTATAGTTGAAAGCAGTCAATGCTGGTCACGTGTTTAAAACCAGACGGCTCTTACCTTCTTTGTAAACTTGGGGGTTTTGATCTCTACAAACGCTGCACACACAGCCTTCAGGTAACTGCGCTGGTTGTTGAAGGTGACACGCCCAGAACCTGTACATCATGAGATTAAGGACGAAAAGGATTGATACCATTACACCTCTACAGGACCCAGCCAGTCTACAATGCAAGGTCAAACCCAGACAGCAATAGGCTACTTCTCAAATTTGTTAAAATCTTTACCTCCACAGTTATCGCTAAATGCTCTACAGATACCCAGCCGAAAACTCAAATGGCAAGCAATGCAGAGGCAGTGCCTGTCAACGTACATTAGACCCTTAATGACTGCTGCATTTCAGACAGTTACAGAACACACCCCATACATTCACAATAAAGCTACATTCACCAATATAATTCCACAGTCATGGCTAGTCGCCGCCAGTCTTTCAACAGTAATATCTCACCTATCGGGTACTTATGCTTGTCGGTGTCAATCCCAGCGTACATCACGCCGCCGAACAGGTCATTCATGATGCTGGCCAGGGCCTCTGCGTTGAGCATGCCGTGCAAAGCGCCCACAAACACAGTCTTGCTGGGGTCCAGGCGCTGGGAGGGGCAGCGCACATAGTTACTGTCAGAGATCACCCAGGGGATCACCTGCACCTGTGAGATCAGAGAGGAGGGTCAAGGGGTGTGTCGCAATAGTCTAGCAGTGTTCTTTCTTTAACCTCTTTCAGCTAGGGGGCAATATTTTTATGTTTGGAAAATAACATTCCCAAGGTAAACTGACTATTTCTCATGCCCAGATGCTAGAATATGCATATAATTGACAGATTAGGATAGAAAACTAAAGTTTCCAAAACTGTCAAAATATTGTCTGTGAGTATAACAGAACTGATTTTGCAGGCGAAAACCTGAGGAAATCCAACCCGGAAGTGCCTTTTATTTGGAAAAATCCCTTTTCCATTGCCTGCCCCTCCATTTAAAGGGGTATCAACCAGATTCCAATGGCTTCCTCAGGCTGTGACCAGGCTTTAGACAGTTTCAAGCCTTTATTTTGATTTATCAAAATGCTTCAGGTGTCCTTTGATTAGTTCATGCGCCCGAGTTGTAGCTCGACATTTTTTCTCTGTAGTATTGAATAGTTTACCGTCCGGTTGAAATATTATCGATTATGTATGTTATAAACAACCTGAGGATTGATTATAAAAACATTTGACATGTTTCTACGAACATAACGGATACTTTTTGGAATTTGTCTACCTTTCAGGACCGGAACGAGCCTGTGGTTTTCTGAACATAACGCGCAAACCAAATGGCGGTTTTTGGTTATAAAAGTAATCTTTATCGAAAAAATAACATTTGTCCAACTGGGAGTCTCGTGAGTACAAACATCCAAAGATTATCAAAGGTAAGCGATTAATTATATATTTTCTGACTTTCGTGACCAAGCTAATTTGCGGCTAGCTGTTCTTACTGTTTTGTCTAGTGATTGATAAGCAATCAAAGCGTTTGAGTTTTCGCTGTAAAGCATATTTTCAAAGTCTGACACAATAGGTAGATTAACAACAAGCTAAGCTGTGTTTTGGTATATTTCACTTGTGATTTCATGATAAATATTTTTTATTTGGCGCTCTGCAATTCAGCGGTTGTTTATGGAAATGATCCCGCTAAAGGGATCCGTGCGTCAAGTTAACATTTCAGATATGTTAAATGTTTGTGGATATCCTGTTAACATGAAATATTTACCTCCAAGCTCTTTTCCACTAAACCAGTGGTTTTCAGAACCTCTACAGGAGACCCCCCCCCCCCCCAGAGGTCATTATTTTGTTATAGCCTTTAACTGGCTCATCTACTAAGCTAACATGGATTTTTTAAATGATTGGCTGAATTATCCATGGTATAACATTTGATTTAAGACTCCCTGAAGAATTTAAACTGTTAATACAAATTATTTGAATAAGCATTCCTGCTATTAGCCCATAGAAATGCATTGAATAACAGATCCACTACATGGGACAATTCTCCCTCCCCCCCAAAAAAGGAAGTTTGTTCTAAAGTGTGTCCTGTAGAGCAATTTTTTTTTACATGCATTTAACCTCATTTTAGGAACTAAACCATTTCCATATATACTAAGTATATTTTAAATCTTCTAGGTATCTTCAGATAAATCTTGTGAGGCTTGTGGGTGTACATGTTCAAGAGACTCAAATTGTTCAGACACTACAGACAGAAGTTGGCAGATCTCTAGTTTAAAGACATTTTGATTGGGATTTATTATGTTTTATTGAGTCTCACACTTGAGAAAATGGTAGAGAATTTTAACACAGCAGTTAGTCAAAACCCCCTGGGTGCGGTCACCAGGACACACAAGCATCCCCACTCACATCCTTGCAGCGCATCCTGCGGCTGGACATCTTGAAGTAGTATTCTCCGTTCTCCTCGGGGTGGAGGAGGTCCTGGGTGCAGGCCTGGAGCAGCGCACGAACAGACTTCTCGTTCTCAAACACAAGGTAGACGTAGCCTACAGCAGAGCACAGCAGAGCGTAAACACCAGGCTAACTGACAGAGTGAATTTGCTAGTCTATTAACGGTCAAGAGTATTAGTATGGTGTATGTGAACAAAGACATTCCAATAAGTGTTGCTCATTGTTTATTCTTAATTGTTAGTGAGTCCTCAAGTGATACGATCCACTCCGACCTCCATTCTGAAGACGGCAAGGTGAGCAGTATTCTCAAACTCATTATCAACATGGTAGACAAACAAAGAATATTCCACTTCTTGCACAAAACACATGTTTGTGTGGGGTAGGGTTTGTGGGAACCATTGAATGACCAAGTACACTTGTCTAAACTCACCATCCCACTGCGTGCCCAGTGCCCACCACTGTGCCACCTTAGAACCATAAGAGTAAATATCCTACCAGCCTGTCATTACCTTTGGGCATATTACCTTTGGGAGGGCAACGAGGATGCTTGCCATCCTTACCGGGCCACTCCACACTCAGAGGGCCGTAGCCACTGAATGTGTTGATCAGACCGGCTGGGGAGAAAAGGGTCAGCAGTCAGACCAGTAATAGGTCAGTTACAGAAACAGTGTACTATGAACCAATTAGATTCAAGATTGTTTAACATTGTTCCTCTCAAGGTTTGCGTCTAAAATAAGATAAGTCAATTTAATGCCATGGAAACGGTGAAGCAGCTGTACCTTCAGTGATATCCCAGGGTACTCCTCCCAGGAAGACCTTGTATGAGTACAGAGGGTTCTTGTTGTTGCGGGGAGGAAGTTGTCCACTCCAGGTGAAGGTGGCTTCATTTACAGCTGAAGGGAAAGTCAAGACTGAGCTGTTAACAGCAGTAGAACATGTAGATTCAATAGAAAGCTGAGCGTGTTAGCATTGTCCCATACCGGCTGCCTGCCTGTGCAGACGGGCCTCCCTCTCGATGCTGAAGGGGTCGTCGGGCGTCTCCAGCAGGTCCAGGCTGGGCCATATTGAGGCCCCGGGCCAGCGGCGGGACAGGGCCGTGGCAGAGCTGGTGGCGCTGGGCGGTGGGGTGAGAGGGGAGCCGTGGTCCTGGTAGTTCAGCCTGGAGCCCAGAGAGCTCAGCCTCATAGAGTCCTTCTGCATGTTGGACATGAGGAAAGGTAGGGGGGGAGAGATCCTCAGGGAGGACTGGTTGGGAGGAGGGGGTTAGAGACATTCCTTCAGTTCAGCAGAAAGGGCAGAAAACTCCATTAACTACTCTACAGCAAAACATATGACATGACCTTGATCAACAAACTAAAAGTCTGCCCCTAAAAATAAACATGAAATCTAAACCATGACAATCATTTGAGTGGAATGTAAATTTACGGTGACATGCATTTGACATAAATCAATTCAAAAACCACTTCAAGTTTACAACCCCCCCCCCCACACCCAAGTACACAGATACTTACGAGCAGGTCTGAGAGGTGGTCCGAGCCGGAGCTGAAGCCACTGGTTTCAGAGTCTACAGGGCTGCTGGAGCGTGAGTCTAGGAAGGAGCGTGAGTCCAGGCGGCTGGTCATGCGAGCCATGCCGGGGAACTTTTCCAGGAATTCAGCTGCCGTGCCCATGGGCTCACTGGGGGGGTTATAGCCAAGGGGCTTGCCCAGGATCTGGCCCAGGGGACTGCCCAGCATGTCCAGCACTGAGACCATAACAGAATTTTAGTCAGCTCTTACAACTAGCAGCATCAGAGGCTGAAGCTGAGATAAGGCTATATTCAACCAGCCCTAACACTTTTCTACCTTTTAATCAATTTCACCAAATTGGTCAGAGTCCACAGCTCCCAGATTAGAGCATAAAAACCAGCAGATACTTACATTAATCTGATATACCCACACTTGTCAGGCCCACACTGTCAATAACAGGAAAATATTCTGGGAGCCCATTTGTATCTACGAGTTACAAAATGGCTGCTTTCGAGTGATCAATGGTGACTGATAAACCATCAGGCCTTAGCATAGTGGCCGTCTGTCCATTCCAGATTAGAATTCTGCCACACTGCCAGTTTCTTAGACTATGACTAGACAGACTCATTAGCCAAGCACAGCCATATCAAAATTCATGACTAAATAGTTTCCATTGAACTCCTGGTACCAAGATGTTGAAAGGATAGAGAACGCACCATTAGGCAAAAACCAGAGAACAAGGTTAAAAACCCATCACATCTTGTTATAGTTGCTATGCAACCTTCCATAATGAAACTATAGGTCTAACTCACAACTAGTATGGTTACCATCCTACAGCATTAGAACTTCATTGGTTGTAAGGAGCTAGGCAAGCCCCGATCATTGGGCTGATCTGACAATGCAGACTGGATCAGCTGACAACCACACAAATGACTTACTGTGGGTCTAGCTGTCCCAGTGGGCTGAACATGAGGCACCAAGGGAATCTGACTCTACTGGCCCACTTTAGAAGCCCCATTCAGGGCAGTGCTGTTAACAAGTTTGTGTCTGGGATGGTATGGATATGTTGTGACACAAACTCGTCACAAGAACTGGGTCAGTACAAAGTGAGATGGGAAGCGACACTGGAGGCAGGGTAATGTCATTAAGCTAAAACATGGAATGAGATATTCCACAAAACAAATAATTACGTACAAGGTGCTTGAGGGAAGTATATTCAACCTCTCATCCTGATGGGAAAAGGCATTATTTAAGTCAATTAAGTAGGGACACTATTGAATATCTGAAAAACAAGTTAAATACGAGTTCACCCTGTTCGGGGATATAAATAGCAGGTCCACAGACAACGGACAAACTGCCACATCATCCTCTGCAACAGCCAGATGAAAGCTCTAAATCTAGGGAGGACAATAGCTCAGTATCACTAAAATACTGCAGACCAAACCCAAGAGAAACCTCCAATGCCAACACCTGAACTGAAGTCATTACTGAAAATGCAGCATACTGTCTCAAAGCCAGAGCAAGTTACATTGACACAATGCCACACAAAACCTAACTAGGCTATAGCATTCATTAAATCCAATGTTAAGTACCAGACTAGCAACTAGCAGTTTTTCCCCAGCACATTGGAACAGGTGGTACAGTAGACTAACAGGACAGCCAAAGCCTTTATGTTAATGTACTTCGTCTTAAATGTACACTGTCAACAGTATAGTTCAGTATTCACTACAAAGGAAGTATTCCAGTACTCACTGGAGGTAGAGCTGGTGTGGGCCTGGGAAGCAGCGGTGGTGTGTGTGTCCGTGTCATGGCTGCTCCAGGGGCGCTCCCAGCCGGACAGGCTAAGGGACTGGAGGCCCAGGCCCAGGTCGTTGACATCTGGCAGGCCTCTGGAGGCGCCCTCGTGGAGAGAGCTTCCGCTGCCACTGCTACTGGGGAAGAGCATCCTGCTGCCCACTGCAGCCAGCTCCGATTCCTGCAGGTCTGTGGACGAACGAGGAGAGATGAGCTAATACACAGTTAAGCACCCTGCATCTGCCCGAGGGAAGAGGACATGAGAAGGGAGGGGGTGTCGAGTGAAATGGCTTCGCTTTCCCAAAAACAAAATCTTACTGATAGAAATGAAGTCAGACTGTAGCAACCCTTCCCTGCATGTTGATCAGGTGAACCTGCTGCGACTGTGCCCGTTGCAACTGCCATGCATTTCCATCTGAATCACTGACCGACTTAGAATGTGACCAGACTGCTGATTCACTCGCACCCCCCTGCTAATGACATCAGCTCCACCGCCACACCCCCCTTCCGTTTCCTCTAACTGGGTAATGAAAAATTCCTGTTGGAGATATTCTCAGACTCCCCCGGCACAGCGTCTGTCAGCGATGGCGGTGGCAGCCAGCCGCTGCTGCTGCTAACAGTAGCTCTAGCCTAGTTTCCTGAGTGAGCTGGCAGAGAGAGATGCAGCAGACAGAGGGAGAGAGTCATGAGCAGAGAGAAGGTGGGGGACCGGCAGAGAGAGAGGGGTGTGGTAGTATTCTAGCTGCAGGGTAGGAGGGGGCACAGAGCAGAAATCCCTGGTGTATTGAGCTGGCTGGCTCACCCTCCCAGATTTGCCAGTGTCACAGACACACAGAAGCTATAGTTGCAGCAGCTGCCTGATCAGAAGTAGGAGGACGGAGTGATTTGCACTGCCAGCTTGCCCCATTGCACTTCAGGGCTGGACAGCCTCCAACTGCTATCTACGGTCCTGATTCAGCAACTCAAGGCAGAGGATTAGGGTGGTGGTTGGGTAGAGGATAGGTCATCATTGAAGCTTTGTTTCTAGCTGGATTAACATTGCCAGATTTATAATGCGTCATTCACACCCAATCTCAAGGAGGGATGATTGTTGTAATTTTTGTGAAATGTGAGTCATAATCAACATTGTAAATCATTATGTTTCAGCATAAAAAACAATCATACTAGCCTATGATCAAATTAAAATATGCCCCAAGTCTGGTTACACAGTTGTATGGAAGGTTCATAAGGGATGACAAGTTGGTGGTCAAAAACCATTGGTGCCAACTGAGTTGAAGCCATACAAATAAAAGTGTAAGACGTTTTGCAGCCTGGTCTCAGACTAGACGTAACATAGTAACTGTAAATCCTGATTTCAAAGAATATTATGTCACGTTTGGTAGTTACATAAAACCGATCTAATTTAAGGTGGTTGGTCGGGGTGGGCGTTTAACATGAACGTCTAGCAACCCATAGGTTGCGAGTGAATCTCACTGACAACTTTAGCATTTTAGCAATTTGCAACGTCAACTACTTACTACTTTGCAACTACTTATCATGTTAGCTAACCCTTTCACTAACACTAAAATGATCTCTTAGATAATTCTTTAACATAACTCATAACATATAATCCGAAAGATGTGATGACGAAAAGTAATATACTAAATGGAGTGTCTCGGATTTACACAGAATACCAAATGCTCTGAGACCAGGGTGCATTTTGGCATTTCTTATTTTAAGAACTTTGAGCATAACAATGTTACAAGTTACACTCCAATTATCTTTTCAATTCATTAGAAACTACAAAGTGGACAGGCTGGGTGGCCTAGTGCATGACTGAATTTAAAATAAATATATCAGGTTAAATACAGAGTAGAATTGCAGTGTCTGAGAGTCTTGGCAAAGACCTCAAGCTCTGGAAAGCTTAGCCTAGAAGTGCTGCAATGCTGCAGCATGAATCAGCTGTTCCCACAATTATGACAAAGAGCTGTGTAGACTTCAAAAAGCCATTAAAAAAGGGAAATTGTATGTTTAGTATGCTAATAGTTTCCCCTTTACTGCCATTGATTACAAGCATAACGATGTGTCATTCCAAAGTACACGTGCAGCGAGAAAGTTTACCGGTCAGGAGCATGTCTAGCTTTCCCTTGGTGCCGGACGTGGTGCACACACCAGTAAAATCCAGAGAGTTGCCCAGCATGGTGTTCATTCTACGATATATGTCCGCGTTACTGCAAGTGGACAAGGCCGCAGATTCTGGTGCCCAATTGTCATGGGGTCGAAGTTCGTCTCTCTAGAAATGAGAACAAACTTGTTAAAATATCAGTTGGATGTAATTCAAGTAATGTATGTTAACATTTGAAGTTAAAATATATGGTTTCGTAGGCTACATCGGTCACCCTGGATAATACATATTCTAGGTTCATTTTTCAGGCTTAAAAGTCACGATATTGGCTTTTTGTCCATTTTACATAGATTTAGGCCTAAACCTATTAGGCTAGCAGCAGCAGATTACTTTTAATTGTAGCCTAGGCCTATATGCTTTTCATGTGCTACTGTTGTTTGAAAGACAAAAACCATTGAGCGAAATACAACTACTCGTTGGTGTTTTTCTTACCAATGAAAACGCCATGGTAGGAAATATCTAACAGAAATGTTTCAAACAACCGCCACTCACGTCGAGGTCATACTTATGAATGTAGTCGGTAGACAATTATCCACATTGATTAGGAAAACGTATGCCTATCCAATCAGGTGATTTGGGCGGTACCATTGCCAAGTACTTTGCCTGCGTTTATAACCAAGTGGGAAGATGGTATTTACCGCATATGGCCAGGAGAAAACACTGCCCCCCTCTCACAAGTCTCGATGTCGGCCACTCTTCTCTGCCTTGGCAAAATGGCAGTCTTCTCATCGAACCACATCTCATTTTGGAGTACCCGTTTTAAAGTCTAATTCACTAATTTGTCATGCCTCTGACATGCGGTAATGATAAATAATAGTGTAGTAGGCTATAGTTTATTGTGGTAGGCTCGTGTTTTACCGGAACGGCGTAACTCCACTATTTATTTTGCTGGGGCCGCCTTACATGACCTTACACCTGAGGCTGCCATTAGCAACTAAATTATCCTTATAAAGCTTCTTCTATGTGCAATTTTAAAATAATCGGTTCATGGACATACATCTGTTGTATTAGAAGCAATTATTGGCACCATGACTGTCTTTGAAAAAATATTTTATTTACACAAAGATTGACATTTTTACATTCACTTATAACGGGGATCCCGTTTTCTGCTAACAATGCATTAGGTACACTGGATTCAATGACTTGCGCAGACAACAGTGGACGCATACATTCTGTCCTAATGACAATCGCCAAATGTCATTACCCTTTATGGTGTTTTGTGTAAAAGATGTCTCGTTCTATTCACCACTGTTTGGAGGCTGGAAATATGTTGCGAGTGGATGAACGTGTGGAGGTAGCCCAGTAAAGGAGCCCTTTGAAGTTATTGATAATCCTATAAAAACATAATGCCTGCTTATGTTTATGCCACAATAAAAAATAGTACATTTTAGAAGTTCAATGACAAATCTTTACGACTGGCCCACATCGATTATATTGAATTAATATAATTCTATGATTAGGCCCATACAAATTGGTGGTGCACGCGCAGAGTGTGCACACATATGAGATCCCGTACTGGGAAGAAATGTAATCTACTTTCACCCTTGGGCAGCCTGCAGTACCCCGGTTGTCTTCAATTTGAGTTAGTCAATGAAAGGGGGCAGCACTGAGCTAGCCTGTATAACGTCACTTCCTGGAGTGGCTCAAACTGCGCATGTTATTTCCGCGTTCAAAACAACTGGGAAGTCGGAATTGGGAAAAATCTATTTGAAGTGTCATCCAATTCGGAAATCCAACTCTGGGAACCCTGCTTCTTTCCAGAGCTCAGACTTTCCGATCTGAAGATCACTGACGCCATGATTTGACATCGTATATTTCCGAGTTCCCAGTTGTTTTGAACGCGGCATATGACTCCATCTAACCGACTTCATTTGGCTTCAATGCATTATCGAGTCTTCACAGGATGAATGGTGTCACGTGATCGATGGCTTTGTCCGTTCATATATACAGTCATTGCATACGACTGGGAAAAATCCACTTGAACTAGTAATTACCAGTGGGTCACTCATCTATCATCCACGAAGGCCGACTTCTCTCATATCTGACGTCACCTACTAAGGGAATTACCTAGATAACAGCATTTTCAGCAGTTAAATGCAACAACAACACATTATTTATAAAAAGCTATCTATTAATATGTTTTTTAAACAATATAATTGGTTTGCGAGCATGATAGCTGTAAATTTTGTTTATGGTTGACGCAGCTTGTTTGCCATTAGCCAATCGGCGTATCTTAACGACTTCAAAGCACATGAATACGCCCAACTAATATTTACTACTTCACAACGGGAAATTACCACCTTCCCACTTGGTTATGAACACAGCATTTGACTGGCGTTTTTCACGCGTGAATGCTGGAGTGAAACAGTTGCAAGTTATTGGAATGTGCTGAAATAAATGGCGAGACTTCTGCAGATAAATGTGTCAGGTAGCCTAGCGGTTAAAAGCGTTGAGCCCGTAACCGAAAGGTCGCTCGTTCGAATCCCTGAACTGACTAGGTAAATCTATCAATGTGCTCTTAGCAAGGGACGTAACCCCCAATTGCTTATTTAAATCTGTTCAATTACTCAAATGTTACATAGCATTATCTATCAAACTTCCTCATTGTAATTTGATACATTTTAAATGTAAGAGCACGGCAACATTTGCTCACTTGCACTTCAGTCACCATGTGACCCCCTGGCATGAAATTAATGCGATGTTCCTTTTTAGGTCAGTTGATATGCAATTCCATGAAAAACCTCGTGTTTCTAGCACAGTCAAAAAACGTAAATGTCCACATATAATTATTGAAACTAAATTATGTATAATTGATAGCCATTTTAAATTGATATTGTAAAGCTCTCTTTTTTGTAATGAAATAATGTCACTATCATTTTATTAGCCTATAGCAACACCTTGTAGCCTACAACTTGGCCCATAGGTATGTCTTGACCATAATAAACCGTATCTAATGCAATATTTTACAGAACTAAAGAAGTATCCTCGTCCTAATTGAATGGTTAAACGTGGTGTTATATTCTCAGAGCCGGACGGCCCTATACGCTCACTACGCAAGTTGAGTAGGGCCCCGCCTCCCATCGTGTCAAAGCGGGTGTCAATGTTTACTACTTCGATGAGAGGATGAAGAGGAACTATGTGAGTGAATTGCGGGAACAGCAATCAGGTAAACCTGTGTTCTATCCTCTCCAAGTTTGATGTCAGCAAATAACAGTAACGTTAAGTAGATGTGCTAGCTTGCAGTGCATCTCTCTCTAGTCTGTCTGTCTTGCTAACCTAGCTGGGCAGTGCATCTCTTGGTCTGTCTGTGTCTTGCTTGCTTGCCAGCCACTTCCAGGGCTGTTCTGTGACTTTGTGCCTAACAAAAGTGAGAGCGAAATACAACTATTTATTACGTTTGATAAACGCCAACGGGCAACGGTGTTTATAAACTGCAGCTCGGAAAAGATAACCGCGTCGCGCGTGAACATGCGTTCATATGCGCGTGCACGAAATGAAACTCGCACTTTCCAGCAGCAACCTCTGTGGGGACCAGTCCAGACAATATATGGGCGTGATGGCACTCCTCATAGGTGCACATCATTTTAAAACAAGACAATGATTATCTAGTCTCTCAATCAAGGTTTAGTTACAACTCTGGACTAATGCAAGATGGAAAGCAATGGATTGACAGTGACTATTGATTTATATATTGGATTTAAAATGTTGATTAGCTGGGTGTACTGGGCAATATGGATGCACATCTCTCAGTAAATAATAACCATCAAGTATTCAGCCAAGCCATGGTATAAATAGTATTTTATACTTGAAAATGTATAAAAGGAAATCTGGGGGAGCCAGTTGGAATGGGCCTGATGCAGCTGATAAAATAGTATTGTTATCTATAATTTACAGGTGCTGTGCTTAAGTTTGTCAGTAGAGGAGATGCTGGATCATCAGTCAGTACAAGCACAGACTCAGTTGATCCACATCCAGCCTCAGCCAGTACTAACACAGACTCAGTTGATCCACATCCAGCCTCAGCCAGTACTAACACAGACTCAGTTGATCCACATCCAGCCTCAGCCAGTACTAACACAGACCCAGTCTGAAGCCGGCTGTACTAACACAGACCCAGTACAGCCGGCTTCAGACAGTACTAACACAGACCCAGTACATCCAGCCTCAGCCAGGACTAACACAGACCCAGTACATCCAGCCTCAGCCAGGACTAACACAGACCCAGTACAGCTGGCTTCAGCCAGTACTAACACAGATCCAGTACATCCGGCTTCAGCAAATACTAACACAGACCCAGTACATCCGGCTTTAGCAAATACTAACACAGACCCAGTACAGCTGGCTTCAGCAAATACTAACACAGACCCAGTACAGCCGGCTTCAACAAATACTAACACAGACCCAGTACAGACGTCTTCAGCCAGTACTAACACAGACCCAGTACAGCTGGCTTCAGCAAGTACTAACACAGACCCAGTACAGCCAGCTTCAGCCAGTACTAACACAGACCCAGGTGAAGTACAGGCAGCTTCAGCCAGTACTAACACAGACCCAGGTGAAGTACAGGCAGCCTCAGCCAGTACTAACACAGACCCAGGTGAAGTACAGGCAGCCTCAGCCAGTACTAACACAGACCCAGGTAAAGTACAGGCAGCCTCAGCCAGTACTAGCACAACCAGAGGTGTACAGCCAGCATCAGATACAAACAGCTCAGACCCTAATAGAACAGTTGCTGCTCCACCAAATGACCCAGCAGATTGACCCCCAGTCTTCACAGACTTTATGAGGACTGAGTTAGAGGTCCATTCAAACCAGGACTGGGTTTTTCTTACCCTAAAGACAAGTCTAGAAGAGGTTTCCATTCAGGCTTATTGAAGAGACAGCTGTCAAATGGGAAAAGATGATCAAAAACAACACTGTGTATGTTTTTGCTGTAAGCTATTTTCTACCAAAGACTACAAAATAATAAAGTACGGTGTGAATAACTGGTCAAATATCAACACCATTCTGAAACACCACAAGGGTAGTCCTGAACACAAACAATATGATTAAGTGGAGAGAACTTGATCTGCGCCTAAGTTGGGGACAGACTCTTGACCAGATACAAATGACAGTTTTGGAGGCTGAAAGAAAGAGATGGCGGGATGTCCTTACACATTTAATAAGTATCACCCAATCTCTGGCTGAAAGAAACCTAGCATTCAGGGGTTCATCAGACAAACTCTTCCAACCAGATAATGGAAACTTCCTAAAAGAGGTTGAATTACTGGCAAAATTTGACCCCGTTATGGAAAATCATCTGAACAAAATGAAAGATGGAGAGACACACGTTCTTTACCTTGGGAAGCGCACACAGAATGAGCTGATACAGATTGTGAGAGACAAGATTCTGGAAGCAATAGTGACTCAAGTAAGAGACTCAAAGTACTTCTCCATTATCTTGGACTGTACATCTGACATTAGTCACCAGGAGCACATGTTCATTATTCTGAGAAGTGTGGCTTTAAAGGGAAAGCCAGAGATCAAGGATCACTTCCTCGGCTTTGTGAATGTTGAGGTCACAACAGGCTTGAATCTGTCCACTGTCATCTTAGAGAAGCTGAACGAGCTGAAGATTCCATTTGAATATTGCAGAGGGCAAGCTTATGATAATGGGACCAACATGAAGGGCAAGCACCAAGGAGTACAAGCCAGACTGCTAAAAAAAAATAATCCCAGAGCCGTGTTCATCCCATGTGGAGCACATACTCTAAACCTTGTCATTGCAGATGCTGCCAAATCTTCAAAAGAAGCAGTTGGGGTTTTTGTGCATTAGCGAAAGTTCTTCACCTTCTTTTCAGCTGGCACACAAAGATGGAGTGTTTTGAAGAAGCACGTGAACATAACCGTGAAGTTACGGAGTGACACAAGATGGGAGAGTAGGCTCCAAAGTGTTCATGCAATCAGGTATCGGGCTTCTGAGGTTCGGGAGGCATTACTGGAAGCCAGACAGACGATCAACGATCCTGTGGCCAAAGTGGAGGCACGAGCACTTGCAGAGGAAGTTGGATCCTACCGCTTGTTGATTTGCTGTGTTCTATGGTGTGAGATACTGACAATGACAAAGAAGGCGAACAAGCTCCTCCAATCCGCCTCAATGCAGTTGGAGATCACAGTGAATTTAATCTCAAATGCAAAGGCCTCCCTCACTACATACCGGGAAACTGGATTCTCTGAGGCCCAGACAACAGCCAAAAGCATTTGTGAAGAAATTAATGTGGAGGCTTTTCTGAAAGAGAAGAGACTGAGAATCAGCAAGAGGCATTTCAGCTATGAGGCTCCTGATGAACCAGGGACTGATGCACTGAAAAACCTTGATGTCAACTACTTCAACATTGTGGTTGACTCTGCTGTGACATCCATGGATGTGAGATTTGAAACACTCAACCAGGTGAAAACCAAATATGGAGTATTGCTGAACTTTAGCACTGCCTCTCAGATGTCCAGTAAATCTTTAAAGGCTCACTGCATGGAAGTTGAAAACACTCTAACCTTCAGAGACATCAGTGGAATGGATCTGGCACAGGACATTCAGAATTGACCTGATCTGTCATCAGACAAGATGACTGCCTTTGAGCTGCTTTCCTTTCTCTGTGAGAAAAACCTGGAGGAACTCTGTCCTGACCTTTTCAAAATGAAAGCTCATCAAAAGCTACCTGAGGTCTTCCATGTCACAGGAACGTTTGAGTGGTCTGGCCATCATGAGTAGAAATCATGACGTGGTGAAACGCATGTCCTATGATGACATCATTGATGATTTTGCCTCAAAGTGCAGAAGAGGAATATTTCGATGGTGAGATTTCAATTCAAACATTCAAATGTTTACACACTTAGTAACATTTTAAGATTGTATAGCAGAAGTGCATTTGTGTAAATGACTGCTTAACTATGTGACATACTTTCTCAATTTCTTCCAGACAATCCAGACAGACTGGTGTCCATGCTGATGCTGAAAATGCCCAGGCTGTAGAGGGAACCAAAGTTAATCACACAGCTGTATAGGTTTTATCTGACTATTTTGAGACATATAGCTCCAGCCATAGCCTATATGCTTATGTTTACATTGTATAGACAAAGCTAATTGTATAATATTGTGAGGACTGGACTCATTACCAGGGAGCAGAGCCAAAGCTCAGTGTTATATATTATTTTCTACAATTTCTTATTTATGTTAGTATAAACTTAAGATTCTATAGAAAATATTATATTAAATAAATATTGTTTGTTTATACCTCAGTCTGTTCTGTATAGGTCTACTTATTCTTAGACTGACAGATGGAGCAGACTGTTTTAAAGCAGGGAGGATTGTAGTGGGAGCACTGAGGTGTCAGGTGTGACTGTGTGGCAATGGTAAATGGTTTACATGTTCTCACGGGTCAGGTAGGAGGGCCCCTTAGCAGAATGTTGCTTAGGGCCCCAGGGGGGTCAAGACCGGTTCTGAATATTCTCCATATCCAATCCTCTCAGATGAACTCATGTGCCAAGGAGTGGAGGCTACAGGTTGTTAACAGATGGAGTCAGCCAACACCAGAACACATTTTATTACTTAATTTTGTCACAAGGGGGCATGCTTACTCTACTAAAGTGAATATGGTTCTTGTGTGACTGCATACATGTAGATGATGCCCTTGTTCCTCTCTTATGGATTTGTATACGTATCTGTAGTTGCTTTGGAACTTGTCACTATTTCACTGTTGGGTAGGGCTTGCAAGTTAAACATTTCACTGTACTGGTGCTGTACATGTAACAAATACAACTTTAAACGACTCATTTTTCCTGCAGACTGCAGGAAATGGAAATGCAGACTGTTGGCCATTGGCCACCATGCCAAAACATTCCCTATGTAAACCTGCCTATCTGAGTGGTTATGAATAATGTACATTTCCCCCAATGGATGTTACCATAAGGGAAAATTCAGTTGTTATATTACAGGGGCCACCTCTAGTCTAACCTATTCAAACAAGTATTTAATGATACAAAAAAACATACATGCACGTGGTTATACAGTACATACAGCCCCCCCAAGGGATCAATAGTTATATTAATTAATCCATCCATCATTCAATCATAATTTATTCATCATTAATGGTAAATTATTTGGTTATAGGACTGTATGTCAGTTCATTGTTGCTATTGTAATGGGGTATTGAACATCATTAAATAGTTTATCTGTTGTGAAAGTAATCAGTTTACAAACACATACTAATTCAAATAGGTCTAGGCTATAAATCTACATAAGACCATTTCATTGAAACGTTCACAAACACTAGATTTTGAATGACCAACCATATTCATTCGTTCATTGCGCACTGATTACATTGACTTGGAAAGATTTTATTGTAGGATGTTTGACCTGCTCTACCTTTTACTTCCAGATTTGGTTGGTGCCGAAGCACCCATCTGTCCTTAATCCATAGCGTGCATGATGTCACAGCAGGCGTCATCGATATCCTGTCAAATCAAATCTTGCAAAGCACAGGTCTTGTGTTCCGTCCTGTTTTCCTGAAGGTCAAGCTACGGATTCTTTGCTTTTTATCAACTCTGAATGTTCAAACAGAATTAATCACAAACCACATCCAAGGTTGTGTACAGTATGCTGCTGAAATCATTGTTTCACCCATGATGAGACAACTATTGTCATTAGAGCAAGAGTGCCTACAACCAATAATTGTATTGAGTGAACAGGCCAGGAAAGGCAGTTTGGTACTCTTATTTCTACCCCATGTGGATTAGTTTGTGTTGACAAGTCAGCATCTTTGCTTTAACGTCAAATTATTTCATTGTCTTACAGTTTATATTTCATGATATAGCTAGCCTTCCTGGGGTCCAGAAAGTATTAACTAGTCATTAGCCAAAATTGTATTGAATACTGTAATAAATGCTTATTCTGGCCACAAAACAGATCATGAAAATGGACAGAACCCCAGCAGTGCATCACCCAATGTAAATAAGCAGCTGGTTCTATTGAAAATGGCCACTTAACAATCCCTTGAGAAGCCATCATGCTTGGTTGGGCAGAAACACATAACATCTTCCGAGGTTAGAGTGGGTGGTGTAGGTCAGCTCTACTGGTAATACAAAGAGACTAATACAACAGTATATTTAAAATGAATAATTGACCTGGAAACATCTGAAATGAGCTTTGATGTAGTGTAAAGTGGAGTCAGCAAAACCATAGCTTACGCATAACACTCAAGTACATGCATAGTTTAGACCTGGTTAATTCAATCAGAAAACAAATGCATTCACTTTGTTTAATTCATAAAACGGGAACATTTGTACATCTCATGTTCAGCAGATACAGAGAAACTTTTCTAAACTGCAAACTTAAATTTCTCCATCCACCTAATCCTGCTAGGCCATTAAAAAATGGCTTCCAAAAGCAACCCCTTCATATTTGTAGTACAGTTTCACATTCTGAATAATCAACATTTTACAGCAATCAATTTCTTAGCAGTCCAAATGGCACATGGGCCACTGTTAGAATTCTTGAATATTTCAGTAGACCCTCAAACAAAAACAAATGCACTTTTTTAAAGTACTTACAGGATTATAGATCAAAATAACACCAAAACACAAAATACTCCTAAACAAACATACACGTTCATTATTTAGTAGCACAAAATGCATAAATATACATTAAACAAAAGTACAAAAATACTTGTACTTTGCATTTGCTCAAATATACTCTTTATAGACATTGATATTTTGGGAGAGACTGGGATTGTCAGAACCTAGGGGTGCATTCTACAAGGTCCATGCAAGAGGAGCCATCTACACAACAGTCCATCTTTCACAGGTAAGACCAGGAATACACAGGAAGCAAAGGGGATTCATCGTCTAGACTTCAGGTCCAGGTAAAGAGGCAACACAAGCACTAAGAAACACAAGGACACAGAACTCTGCTTTCTAATTCATGCCAAAAATACTTCAACATGCAATGACTGAGCTCTGAGCTCTCTAGGCCATAACCCAAGGAGTCGCTTTATAATGTACAACTTCTTCAGAATGTTATTCTCTTCAGCAAATAATGACCTGTGGCGTTTACTTGGCTCACGTGAGGTTTGGAAGTGCTAAGAAGGTACCGGAATAGTTGCCAAAAGGAATCGGCTCAATCTGTCGATGGCAAGGTTGTCAGTCCAGACCCCTCCAGAGAACATGAATAGGTCTGTAATGCACATTTGTCCATTAAATAAACCTGATTAAATTAATGACGAGCTCAGTTAAACCTCCCTTCAACTGGACGGAGAAGGTATGGTTCCCAAAATACATCTGAAGGGGGAAATTGGACAACAAAAGTCAATTTCAATCATTTTAATGTAATCCATATTGTATGTTATGAAAAACCTTTGATGAAAGCACTTGTATAAAGATACTCACTAAATATCTAACAGAACTGCCGGGACTTCCATCCTGGCTGGTTAGTTTCAGATGGAGTAGGGTACCAGCGCATCTAGAGAGATCAAAGAAACCATAGTCAGACAAAATAACAATTGATCACATCCTGTGAGATTTCCCAACAGGAGGAATGTAGGAAACAAGACTTTGGACAGAAAGGGAAAGAAATTAACATTATCCTAATTGTGGACTGAAGTCATGTCACCTATTGAAAAGCTCTAAAAGGATAACACACATTTAAGAGATGTGGATGAACTGTCCCTTTAAGCACTGGTCATTCAAAGACCATAGGAATGTGGGTCATAGCCGCCCTATGACAATGAACAGTATCGTAACACGACATTCATGGAAATGAGACAAGCAAGCTATTCCATGTGTTCAACATTTCCATCTTAAAAGCAACTGATTGACAACTACCTTTCCATACCTCTGGTCCAACTAGTTTGGTTGGACTAAATGAGGTCAAACAGGTACCCCATGACAGTACAAATTGACAGGAACAACGGTTCATACTTTGTATATGAGTTATTGCCTTAGGACTTCAAACAGACACCTGAAATTTGACCACGACAGGGTGAACTACCGGTAAATGTAAGGTAAGCTTTGGTTTTAGAGACTTACAATTCATTGGTGGTTTGGCAACTACACGAAGTTCAGTGTATTTCCTCATTCATTCGACAGAGGAGTGTTGGCGGAGCAAATTCAGAGCATTTGAGGGATCTTTCATCAGATGGCAATTAGGAACTCTCCTTTCCATTTCAAACAGAAAAGCTTCTGTTCCAATCAAGGACGTGGACAGTAAGTTATCACCGCCAAAGAAGGTCGTCATGACCGACAGTTTTCTCCCAGTAAATACCACACATTTCTGAGGTTGTTTTATCCAATGAAAAACAACACAATCGCTGCCCATTTCACAGGGTAACACTCCACCATGTTCATACATTACACAAGTGAGCTTGGCGTTGAACTTCAAATGACCCGGGGCAGAAAGTTTCCATTATTCTTGCCGGGCCTGACTACTGCAGTGTAGCCCATTGTACCATAACACCAGCACTTAGACAGCAATTAGCTAGCAATGGCAGGACTTCAGTGTTTCCTGCCTCAGTTTGCAGTGAGAGCATTCCTACAGCACACCGATGGAAAGGCTGGTTGAAGGGTCCTATAGCTGGCTTCTTTATCATGGGCTAGTTTCCTCACAAGAGTCTCACTTGAAGGGAGAAGCAGTGGTGGAATTGAGGGGGAACCATTTAGAACAGGGCCACGTTCAACAGGGGACAACATTGTTGAAGGTTCGGATAGAAAAATATAAAGAATAAACATGTCTCTGACATGTAGCCGAATTACATCTGTTCATTTTATTTCTAGCTGCAACGTTTCAATGCTTTCCTACAGATTGTGACCCCTGGATTCCAGGTATAAACTGTGTGGCCGGCGATACGTCCATCAGTCTGTCCCCAGACCTCCCTACTTGGGTAGTCCTCTGAGTCTAGTCCATTTCCACCACTGGGTAGGAGTGTCTCCTCCATAGATTTAGAAAAGGTAATTTAATATGATCTCTATGGACGCCTCTCCCTAATGGCACTACAGTGTGAGGCTGGATACAGACTTAACAGGAAGGAAGTGAACTCTGAAGGTGGGGATGCATTAAAGCCTCCAGTCACACTTGCAGCTTTCAGGCCCAGACACCTAGGAAGCAGTGGGGCTCTTCCCTGGTGAGAATCAATGAGGGGCTGTGAGGACATGCTACTAGTGTAGAGAACAGAGAAGGGGATGCTACTAGTGTAGAGAACAGAGAAGGGGATGCTACTAGTTCAGTGAGTCAGAAATAACTTCCTCTGTGGTATAAGTCGCTTTGAAGCTTAACAGAGCGTTAAAGGTAGACTATACGATATTATACACAGCGGGGCAATTTCCTGTTCACAGAAAACAAAATTCAGATCTGCCAAGGCTGCAACTAACAGCTCATCCCAGTGGACATGCCTCAAGGAAGTGTGTAAAAGAGCCAAAAATTCTGTTGGGGTGACTTCCCACTTGCAGACGTCAATGCCAACGTGTTTGATGGCGTTGTATTGCTGAGTCGACCTTTAAGGATGGCGGCAAGGCATTGAATTGGCACTGGGCTAATGAGTCTCTGGGAGGATGTCAAGAGCACAAGGGCGGGCCTATTGGCTTCCATTCTTACTGAACTGCAGTGAGTGGAGAGATGGAAGGATAAAAGGGAAGAGACAGACCGGTTGGTCCCGTACCTGGGCGTGGAGGGCTGCAGCAGCAGCAGCTGCCGCTGGATAGGCGAAGGCGCCGTGAGGGAGCCCGGGAGTCAGCTCCGTGGTGTACAGGGGGTACGGGGTCCACGTGTCCGGGGACGCTGGAATTAATGCTGCCCCTGTCATGTCATCTGGAAACATGCAGGAGGTAAAAGGGCCGAGAAAACAGTATTGGGTATAACAATTATCTGTTCAAATTCCCCCATTGACATTATCAGTAGTGCTTAGAGGCTGTTAACTGAATGAACAGAAATGGACGCCAACTAGAACATTGGACTCAAAACCCTACGGAATCCTCTATACAGTACATGAACTGTAAAGTTAAAGTAGGAACGTCACCATTGTCTTGCTTTCCTCTGCGTGAATATTCCTGATAAAAAGTATTTACTTTGGGCTGACTTACAGTCGGCAAAGTTAAGCAATACAGTCATAACATTGTAGACCTTTAAGTGGAAACAATATAACTAAACCCGGTAGAAGTTATCCCAGTACCATTTAAACATCACTAAGGTCATTAACGCTAGGGTCATCCAGTGCCACCCCTCCCACCCAGGGGCAACAAGCAGGTGCCTGGGCAAGAGAGGGGGCACCTGCAGTCTAGGCCGAGTCAGGCTAGCACCAATACTGTAGAAAATCTGTATTGAAGAAAAAGTTTTATAAATTATCTCTACAGTCCGATGACTCATGCATGTGGCGGGTGAGTTAGTCTTCGGTTAGATTATTCCACCCAATTGTGGGGTTTACTGCAACGCGCCAAGCAAGAGAGAAGGGGGGAATAACTGGCACAGTGGTGAGAGTGTGGGTAGAGGCTAGAGTGGTGTTGTGAAGCCGTAACAACTTACATGGGTCCCGTGCAATGAAGTGAGCTCCTAGAGCAGGGTGGATATTAGTGGGATTCGGTGTGCCCATCAGCTTACTCTTTGCCATCTTCGTGTTGGCTTTAGCAAACTCTAACCGCAGGGTCTGGGGGCACTCTGGGTCAAAACGGATGCCCTGAGAGGAGAGACGGGACGGGGACACAGTATTGTAAAGGTGGCCTAGGTGAGTCTAGGCCTAGGGCAAGTGTGTCAACAGCCTTACATGACACCCTCTCCATTGGCCCCACTCCAATACTTGTCCAATGCATATTTTTTCCCCCCACCTTCATTAAGGTTACCACTGATCTTATACGTGACTGGATAAGAAAACTTAAGTATCCCTTTTGTCTTGACCAATCCAACCGCATCAGATCAGTGACAACATCAAAGAGGAAAAGGATGCATGCTTTTTTAAAGTAGTCTCACAGGGCACTAGTAGTCTCCTCTCCATGACTACTTAAGGACACATGGTTTGGATAGGTACTCGGCACATTACTTCCACCATATTGAGCCCTTTCATGATGGAGAGAAGGAAACGAGGAGAGGAAGCTGTGAAAGACTTGGCCTTGGATGTGGTTGACCCTGGTTGTGTTTCTGTGCCCTAAGCATTGTGCCCACATGCAGGTGAGTATGTTGGTGTGTGTGAGTGCGAGACTGCTTACGTGGCTACAGGCTGTGATGTTCCTATAAGGAAGACTATGCTATGAGCTGTGTTAGATACAGCCAATGTGGCTACGTAGTGACAGAATAAGAAGTTATATTACAGAAGGTGTTCAAAACACTACCAATGTAGCTCTATAATTATATGGCTAAGCAGTGATATGCAAATTAGGAGAGCTATAACATATTACGAAAGATGTGTCCAATTATACCAAAGTTAACTACCGTAAGTCTACAGGATTCTGGTCTCTGTTTCCAAAAATGGCCCTGCCCTTGAATTGTAAGAGACAAAATGTTTTGTTTGAGTGATCAGAGGAACTCCGTTAGCCCAGCAGTGAACCCCCAACCATACCTCATAGGTTAGAAACAGGACAGAAGAGATTGAGTCAAATGTAGCGTAACTCTTTAACTTAAAGCCTGCATTATGACAGTTCTGTTTTGTATGACTCGATTACATCATGATTGTGTATGCCACCTTTAGGCCTAATCTTCTAATGATAGAAGACTTGTAAAAAGGCTTATACCAAGTTATAAAGCACAATGCAGGCTTCACGTAAAGCATTAGCATGTAGCTATATACCACAGAAAGAAACAAATGAAACACATTTTGGGGCAAAATCCTTGTGTTCAGGGAGGATGAAGACACTGCAACTATTCACGGCTACTGTCAACACGGTCCGCCTGGTCTGATGCTTACATTTAATGCGTTTTTGGCAGCTTCGGCTCCAGTCCGATTGTCAAAGGTGACAAACCCAACTGGCTGGAAGAGAGGAGAGAACACTGAGACAAAGGGCCCCTAATGTCCACCTCAACAGGTTAGCACAGGAACACTGCCCAAGTACACTTCAGGTAAATGGCCAGAATACAATGGGACTGAATCATGAATGCATTAGACAAGGCGAGCGTAAATGGATCACATAAGTAAATCACTTTTTCAATAAGTTTGAAAACAATTCACAACAGAAGCTAAACCACATACAGGTTTAATATTTTAAGATGAACGCATGGCAACTGCATGGGAAGGTTGTTTCCTATTGAACAATTAACTAAACCAATGTTAGCAATCCTACGTTAATTAGCCATGTACCACTTTTTGATTACCAAAATGGTGGTAGGAAAACTGAACAATGCCACTCTCCATCCAAGGTGTACTCCTCATATAGCCCTCATTTGGGGGCCATGAGTCCCCTACAGTAATAACAGAAAGCGTCTCACCTGTTTTGACGTCAACTTAATCAGTGAACCCTCGTAACCCTGTAAGAAGAAAAGACATCCAATTAACAACGATGAAGTCACATGCAGGAAGACAGACATGCACTCCACTCAGACATGCACTCAGATATGTTGAAAAAAGAAAATGGAGAAATCCACAGACCTATAATTAGGTATTTGTCTAATTTTAAAGGAAACCATTATATTTTACTCTGTAGGTCCAACTGTATTTAATGTTAACTGATGCTCCAGCCTTCTCCTGAACTAATCCGTTTGTTGACAACTTTCAACCAACTTCATAGGCTGTTCAACAACCAGTGAATTACTAATGTGAATCATTCTTAGTCCTTTTAAATGGGCCAAGAAATCTTTGGTTTGGATGTCAGTAGGAGTCAGATTCCTGGGGAATGTAGGGGATTTTAGCCTGACTGTGGTATTGATGGATGAGAAGTCTTCTAATCCTGATATACAGACATGGGGAAACTAAACAACTTAAGACGATGTGAGGTTCGGAGAGTTTCAGTCCAGTCAGGAAATGCAAACCACCTTCAACAGAAATGTAACATTAAATGCATACAACTAATAACAGAGGCAGCTGAATCCCATCTACTTTGCTTCATACAAATCACTAAAAAGCATGTGGGCCTGTGTTTTTTCAACAACCTGTCTACCATATCTTTGCGTGTAGAAAAAGCAAGCTGGAAGGGTTGGGAGGTCCTTTGCCAAAATAAAGCTTCAGATCCAATATACAGAATGATACAACAGCAGATAGACTGGCTGTCGTCTATACTATGACAAACGATATATCCAATGGAATCTAATCTATGAAAACAGACGGAGAATGGACTGGTTTCAGTGATTTCATAGAACTGCTTTGAAAGCTTGGACTGAATCACACATGAAAGGAAATGGAAGAATCCTAATCTTCCTGACCTGGAGGGGAGTTGGGTCACCGGGATAGTTGGCCAATAGCAGTGCTATTCATTTACACATTCCACAAGACTATCCATGTGTGAGGGATACCACTTCCATTTTGGTCAGGGAGGGGGGGTTAATGAAACTGTACATGTTGATTAATAATATACAATGTAGTGTAGATGAACAGTGATGTAGCGTTACTACTTTCAATATTTCTTGAGTCCTCTGTGGTATTGTAAGATGATAATCACAATATATAATTAACCATATGGGCAGTTGCTTTTGTAAAAACGTCAAAGGTAGCTACATTGGCACCCGATGAAGCTGTCCGTTAAAACGTTCTGTTACAAAGACAATACTACTGATATGTATTTTGTTTATTCTCATTGTGAAATGTTTTAATATAAAAATGCAGGGAATTAGAACAGAAGAGCCAATGACAGGAGTGGACTGTCTCCCGTCTCCGTTGCAGTGGACAATGAGTTAAATATGGATGCCAAATTCTTCCATCGCCTCGGAAACTAATCTCATGCTTACCTTAAATGGTCTGAACAACAGATACAGTTCACGAGGTTTGATATCCACCGGCAGGCCACTAACAAAAAGTGTTCGTACCTGGAAAACAAAACAACAAAAACAGTATAGAGTATCTCCAGGGACACGTTTTTTCAAAAGTTATCGATCCGGATTTCGCCTATCGGACAGGGTTAAATGCATAGAAACGGAATGAATAGAATGGACTAATCAGCATTCTATGTCTGGGCATTTAATGCGATCCGATAGGTGAAATACGGCTATATATATCTTGAAAAATCTTCTAGAGCATAGGATTCAAATGCCATTTATTTGATAGGAAAACCCATATTTAGACATTAATAGAATCAAGCATGACAATAAGACTATGGAAAAGTGGTCCTGTACAGTTCAGTTCAGTTGGTAGAGCATGGCGCTTGAAACGGGTCACCCATACATTAAATATCAGGCACGCATGACAGTCACTTTGGATAAAGGCGTCTGCTAAATGGCATAATGCATTCATGCATATATGAATCGTGTCTGAAGGACATATTCAATGGCCAGGTTCTACTCGTTTACATATTATAGGATATCGTGCACACAACCTTCCCCCTGAAAATGGAGCGCCATCTCGATTTGAAGAATTTGTGGAATCAGGTGTTACTGCTGGGCTAAAACAAAAACCTGCAAACAGAAGGTCGTCGGCAGGGGAGGATTGTCCACCTCTGATGCAGTATGAAATATCAACACTAATTCTAAATGTCTCTGTGCTGGACAAATGACAGTTCCTACATTCATCTCCTATCAGACTAACCTATTCCTAGTTGACTGAATAAAGATCAATACCACTTGCTTACATGCTGACGTTATTCAATCATTGCAACACTGCGCAGAACGCGCCTCAAGTCCTGCCACTCCCATCTCCTCATTGGTTTTTAGAAGCATATACCCACGTGCCTTCTCATTGGTTTTTAACATATGCCCACATGGGTGATTGAAATATGAACTGAGGTCGGTTGTGGTAATGCACCTTATGAAAGTTAGCTGCCAATCGCCATATAAAGTCCAAAGAAAAAAAAAGCCTGGAAGGAGGAGAGATGACTAGAAATGATTCGGTTGACCGTTATGTGTGGATTGTCAGAGTAGAGGACCTTGTGCATTTCAGGTAAAATAACTCCATGTTTATATCCCAGGACAAATTAGCTAGCAACAGCAAGCTAGCTAGCTTGCCATAAATGTTTAATGCTTTTCAACCTGTCCCCAAATTAATATAATTGGTTCAGAGTTTGTTTTGCTATTTCAACCTGTGCGTTGTGATCGCATTTGGAGTGGTGGGACAAATCAATTTGCAACACTACTCTACCTGGTACCATACCACAACAACTCAATGACTGGGATACTGTCCCTCTACAAGCCCCCCCCCCAGATGTCAGCCCAAATCCTTGAACATGCAGTATAAAAAACCAACAAAGGATGTACTATGGCGACAAACACCACCTAAATTGTGAGGACTGGAGGAATGTCAAATTTGAGACCATCTAAGTACAAAGTAGTGATGTGCAGCCCCTCATGACTCAGGCTGCGTTTACACAGGCTGCCCAAATCTAAAAAAAGGTCCACTAAATTATGTTTATACATCAGATATTTTTCAGAGGTGGTCTGATTGGTCAAAAGAACAATACATTTTTTTTAAATAATCAGAATTGGGCTGCCTGTGTAAATGCAGCCATTATTTAGTGAGGGGGAAAGGGTTGGATTTCCACATGCGAATTCAACAAACATGGGCCTGTAATGTTGTCCATTGGATCCTGCAGTGGCTGAGGAAATAAACAGGCCTACAGAAGGGCCATTGGGTCCCACTCTGTGGGGAGGCCCGTGCAGCACAATGGACTGCCAGAGGAACAGCAGCGGACAACAGTGCACAGTGTGACACCATTTCCTTCCTTTGACCCGCGCCTGCGAACCACAGCCCGGCTCCAACATTTCAGGTGCTCCGGCGACAGAACTCGCATGCAAGTTTAAGGCACGTAATGTAAGCCACATCCCATCTAGACAAATTCATTGGACTAATTAGAACATCTGACTAGGGAATAGAAGATAAGCTTCACTGTAAACAGATTTCATGTAATGATTTTAATTGGTTTAAACTCAGAACAATATGGTTTCTTGGACAATTGTGAATGTTGAAGGTTAATAAAAAATGCATCAAGTGTGTGTAGGCCTAAATAATACAAGGCAAAGGCAATAAAACCATACCTAAAGGAATAGGGCGGAAATCTGGATCAAAATTAAATAAGTGATTGGGATAAAGACTCGCGAGTGGCGCAGCGGTCTTAGGCACTGCATCTCGGTGCTAGAGGCATCACTACAGACCCTGGTTCAATCCCGGGGTGTATCACAACCGGCCGTGATTGGGAGTCCCATAGGGCAGCTCACAATTGGCCCAGCATCTTCCGGGTTATTAGGGGAGGGTTTGGCCGGGGTAGGCAGTCATTGTAAAATAAGAATGTTCTTAACTGACTTGCTTAGTTAAATACAAATAAATGTAAATTAAATTGAGTCCTTTTGGCAATTCATCAATCCACTTGCTGTAGGCCTACAGAAGAAATTTTTTAAATTACACTGCAAGATTAAAAATACATTTAACATTTCTTTACTGACCACAGATCAGATAAGGATCGGAAATGTGTATTATGGCATAAAGAGTCTCAGGTTCTGTTAGGTGCCGATCGTGTGAGATGAAGTTGATCCGCAGTATATGAAATTAGGTGGGTCTGTCCATACTGCGACAGGACAGAAACCTGAAATTCTTAGGCCTAGTGTGGATTTGAAAAACGAATGTTAAAATTAAGTATAACCTATAGATCTACAATTGTAATTTTATAGATTTGGGAGTTTAAAAGCAAATAAAATCCTGAAATTCAGCACAAATGTCATTGCAATTAGGCTATAGTCTAAACCAATATTTCACATGGCCATAACAACAATCTACTGTAGGCCTAATTTAAAGACAGCAAGTCTCGCAAAAAAATTTAAATACACAATCCTGTGTTACTTGCGATCACAAAATGTAAACGTCCATTTATAAAAACGGAGGCACACCCTTTTCAGAGATTCCAATGGACTCGAACGACTGTTTAAAAAACCATACCTAAAAAGGGAACGTCACATTCACACCCTTATTCTCGTGCAATGGGCTTTAAATCAGTTGATCATTAATTAGCCTACAATTTTGGGGAGCAAAACTATTTGCAGGCTACTCTACATCTCTTCCAGACTAGACTTCGTAGCCACGCTCACAACCGGTTCCAAACAAAGACATTATGATACAGAACTTTTGACAACAAAAAAAGAGACCATATTCTTACCTCCTCTTCTATGGAAACGTTATTCGTCTCGGAATCAGACTTCAGACTTGTGATAGACATGTTGAGGTTTACTTCAGCGTCAGTTAGAAGAAATGTGAAGTTCAGAGTATTTTCCAAGTGCGCTTGTGGTTGAAGAAGTCTTGGTGGCGTTTAGACTTCAAGAAAGATGTGCCGAGGTGAGTTCGTGGTGTAGCCGAGGTATCCAAAGATGTATTGCGAGAGATAATCATTCATAAAAAATAAACTTAAAGGTGGATAAGTGCAGTGTGAAGGTGCGACAGTGGGAAAGAAGTGCTCGAATGCACCTCTGCTCACATCAATTGCGTTTGGTTGGGGAATCTGGTGGGAGAACAAGTAAACTTTTTCAGTGGAGCGCGTCTCCGCGGTCGTTCCCCTGTTTTGCAATTAGGTCATCAATTATGTTCCAGCCCTGTGTGTGCTGTAATCATGTTGGAGATCCGCCTCAGCTGGTGTCAAACCCAGCCCCTTCATAACTGCATCACCGTTTCTATGGGAGACCATGAGCCAATAGAACATATTTTATCAACCCATACGTTCTCTTTTTGTCTGCCTATAAAATGAGCATCCCACACGTTTTATTATTGACCTATACATCTCAAGGTATGGTTGTTTGACATGCATTTCGAGTATCTTATTTTCTTGTCAAATCAAATTATCCTTTAAATAATGACTGAGAAAATTTTCATGATAAAAAAAAGAAGATTATTTAATATACAATTTCAGTGTTGTTGGATACCAATTGACTTAAAAAATTTTTTTTAAACAGCCATAGAATTACAGACACATCGAACGTAAACCTATTATTTGTGCCAGTTATTTGAGATACTTTAGTATTTAATACCAAATGAATAGGCCTTTTATATTTAATATTTGTGACATTATAGGCCATTTTAATTAGAAAAATATATTTTTGTGTATCATTGGCTAATATTATTTAATTGTGAGTTGTATATTTGTTTTATATAGCCTAATACGATTGATTATCACTGATAAAACATTCTCTTTTATTAGCCGAATTTAATTTTAGAAAGCTGATATTCAATATAAGCCTACTTTAGGCTAAATATTTCCCATGTCTGTTTTCTTTAAAATGCTCTTTTGTATAATGCATAACGGTAATGATTCCATCAGCTGAAAATATTATTCAAGACAAAGATCAGGGATATTTAACTTAAATCCTGAATAAATGCTTAGATAACATCACATTTCGATTAATTTAATTAGATTATGACATATGATCCCAAAGTATTATCTGTTATAGTATATAGTGAGCTTCTATTCACATTTTCAAATCAATGTACATGTTTTTCTTTTTTTATAACATAGATTGCTACTACTGCATTCTTAAACTGCATTAACGACTAGTCAAATGTTTTAATCAAAGTTAATAGTACAGAATCAATACAATTATTCTGTATCGAAGTATACAGAATCCTATACATCTTTTTATGTTTTATGATATGCATTTTATGTTGAGCTTTATGAACAGATTGTGATGAACAAATATTGAAATTGTTTAAAGCAAAACTACATCAAGTTTATGCCAAAGCATGATGCTGGAGAAATGCCCAGTGGCCGGTGTATCTCACGTACACTACATGACCAGAAGAATGTGGACACCTGCTCGTCGAACATCTCATTCCAAAATCATGGGCATTAATATGGAGTTGGTCCCCCCTTTGCTGCTATAACAGCCTCCACTCTTCTGGGAAGGCTTTCCACTAGATGTTGAAACACTGCTGCGGGGACTTGCTTCCATTCAGCCATGAGCATTAGTGAGGTCGAGCACTGATGATGGGCGATTAGGCCTGACTCGCAGTCAGCGTTCCAATTCCTCCCAAAGGTGTTCGATGGGCGGGAGGTCAGGGCTCTGTGCAAGCCAGTCAAGTTCTTCCATACCGTTCTCAACGAACCATTTCTGTATGGACCCTACTTTGTACACGGGGGCATTGTCATGCTGAAACAGGAAAGGACCTTCCTCAAACTATTGCCACAAAGTTTGAAGCACAGTATCATCTAGAATGTCATTGTATGCTGTAGTGTTAAGATTTCCCTCCACTGGAACTAAGGGCCCTAGCCCGAACCATGAAAAACATTCCCAGACCATTATTCCTCCTCCACCAAACTGTACAGTTGGTGAAGCGTGATTCATCACTTCAGAGAACGCTTTCCACTGCTCCAGAGTAAAATGACAGCGAGCTTTACACCACTCCATCCGATACTTGTCATTGCGCATGGTGATCTTGGCATTGCGCATGGTGTGCAGCTGCTCGGCCATGGAAACCTATTTCATTAAACTCCCTACGAACAGTTCTTGGGATGACGTTGCTTCCAGAGGCAGTTTGGAACTCGGTAGTGAGTGTTGCAACCGAGGACAGATGGTTTTAACGCGCTATGCGCTTCAGCAGTCACCGGTCCCGTTCTGTGAGCTTGTATGGCCTACCACTTCACGGCTGAGTCGTTGTTGCTCCTAAACATGTCCACTTCACAATAACAGCACTTACAGTTGACCGGGGCAGCTCTAGCGGGACAGAAATTTGACCAACTGACTTGTTGGAAAGGTGGTATCCTATGACGGTGCCACGTTGAAAGTCACTGAGCTCTTCAGTTATGACATTCTACTGCAAATGTTTGTCTATGGAGATTGCATGGCGGTGTGCTCGATTTTACACACCTGTCAGCAGCGGGTGTGGCTGAAGTAGCCAAATCCACTCATTTGAAGGGGTGTCCAAATACTTTTCTATATATAGTGTTTCTCAACAAGGCCTTACTAAATCTCAAAGGGCAGGCAGCTTCCTGACTTTGTACAGCAACACTTTGTATAGAAACACAATCAGGGAAAGACTGGGCAGAAGCGTGAAACGCAGTCATGGAAATATTTAGCCTCTGTTACTCTGTAAAGGCAATATGTCAAACAGTTGCATCTAACTATAGAGCATCCTTTTATCATGCTTTGACCATGTTTATTGTACATCTGGGGTTATAGGCTATATATAGGTCAAATCAATCCCAGGAGGGTAGTTATTTATATGTAGACATTCACTGTTGCAAAACAAGATCTTTGGATCCAATGGAGAGGGAGAGGTATCGAAAGAGAGCATCAGTCAGTCACATTATACACAGAGTGAGAAGAAAGCCAGGCTATAGTAATGGAATGGATTTACACAGAGTGAGAAGACAGCCAGGCTATAGTCATGGAATGGATTTACACAGAGTGAGAAGACAGCCAGGCTATAGTCATGGAATGGATTTACACAGAGTGAGAAGACAGCCAGGCTATAGTCATGGAATGGATTTACACAGAGTGAGAAGACAGCCAGGCTATAGTCATGGAATGGATTTACACAGAGCGTTTCAATGTCTTCACACGACTTGCACTGTATATTTTATTTATTTGACTTGGATAGGCAGTTGAGAACAAATTCTTATTTACAATGACGGCCTACCCCGGCCAAACCCGGACAACGCTGGACCAATTGTGAGCCGCCCTGTAGGATTCCCAATCACGGTCAGTTGTGATACAGCCTGGAATCGAACCAGGGTCTGTAGTGACGCCTCTAGCACTGAGATGCAGTGCCTTAGACCGCTGTGCCACTCGGTAGCCCTATATAGGTCAATCTCACGACTAGTATTAGCTCCCAGAGCTTCTGCAGCGGGCTGACACAGTCTTGTGGTGTATAGCAGAGCTGGGTTTAAATCCAGTCAGTCACAGTTAAATGTTTGCTCTGAAAATCAAACCTGTGTTCAATGACTGTTTTCAGACTCATTCTGTTTGAGTTGTAATGTCCTATAGATCTCTGCCGGGGGGAAGGGAAGAATTCAGCGGCTTTGCTTTTAGCAGTCCTCCAAGGTCCTTCCATCTCACTGCACTGCTTCCACACAGTCGATTCTTCAGCCTCATTACTTTTGCAAAGTTGAAAATACTTTCCCCGCATTATGTTTTTAAAGAGGGAAAATGGATGGGATAAAAAAAGAGAAATGCTGCTTACAATTAAAGGTGCTACACAGAACGTATGGCTCTCAGAATGCTCTGGAGACAAGAAGGGGTCTCATACATGGGCAGAAATATTATCCAGAGGTGATCTCATTGGATAGAAAGGGGCACACCTCCCCCACGCCCATGAGCATGTATACTGAACAAAAATATAAACGCAACATGCGACAATTTCAATAATTTTAGTTACAGTTCATATAAGGAAATCAGTAAATTGAAATAAATTCACTAGGCCCTAATCTATGGATATCACAATTACTGGGCAGGGTTGCAGCCATGGGTGGGTCTGGGAGGGCATAGGCCCACCCTCTTGGGTGCCAGAACCACCCACTGGGTAGCCAGGCTGAGCTAATCAGAATTAGTTTCCCCCTACAAAGGGCTTTATTATAGAAAATAAATGCTCCTCAGTTTCATCAGCTGGCTGGTCTCAGACGACCCTGCAGGTGAAGAAGCCGGATGTGGAGTTCCTGGGCTGGCGTGGTTACACGTGGTCTGCGGTTGTGAGGCTGGTTGGACGTACTGCCAAATTCTCTAAAACTATGTTTTAGGCTTATGGTAGAGAAATTAACATTAAATTATCTGGTGGACATTCCTGCAGTCAGCATGTTAATTGTACGCTCCTTCAAAACGTGAAACATCTGTGACATTGTGTTGTGTGACAAAACTGCACATTTTAAAGTGGCCTTTTATTGTCCCCAGCACAAGGTGTAATGATCATGCTGTTTAATCAGCTTCTTGATATGCCACACCTGTCAGGTGGATGGATTATCTTTGCAAAGGAGAAATGCTCAGTAACAGGAATGTAAACAAATTTGTGCACAAAATTTGAGAGAAATAAGCTTTTTGTGCGTATGAAAGATTTCTGGAATATTTTTCAGCTCATGAAACATGGGACCAACACTTTACATGTTGCGTTTATATTTTTGTTCAGTATAGTTTGCCTAAAACTAGAGATTGGTGTGGCTTCATGAGATATTAGCATCCACAGTGTATCTTTAATACAACAATATACAGGATTCAAACACAAACGTAGAAGATGGTGTCTTGAGTCAAACGTCTAATGTAAAGCGGTGAGAACAGTGTAAACTCCATTATGTCAGAGGTTTAACTATTGGGGATCGTGGTAAACTAACGGAAAATGGCCAAAAATGAGACAAGCTACTTTCTTTCCGACCAGAGACGTCAATACCATACTCTCAACCAGAGACAAGCTGGATGGTCATCTCTTTATGGCCTTCTCCAGTCTGATTTAAAGGGGACATCGACATCAAATCTCAGAAGTATTTTAAATGATGAGCTCTGAGCTAAATTCAGACCCTGTTCCTTGTCAGGACTACTCTCGGTGCTTTACATAATTTACTATAGAACTTTTTAGACTAAGATCATAGCGAGATGTTTACCCTTCTGGCCTTCAATGGAAGGCAGCCATTTTGTAATATCTTACGCCTCGTACTGTAACTGTACACAGGTAACCTGATGCAAAGCATGAGAAAGCAAAGGAATATCAAAGCGTCACAACCTCCCCTCCCCCCAGAAAAGTTGTTGTGACTAGATTTCCCCTCAGCTTGAGGTGTTGTTTGACCATGCAGGTGTATCAGGCATGAGCGAGTCTTACAGCTCTGGAATCTAGAGATATCATAATGCAGGTTAGTCCTGATACCATCCTCAGACTGATGCATTTCAGTTGGCCACTGGCATTTATATGAAACAAAATCTATTTATGATTCTGTTTGTTTTAAAATAGAAAAACATTTACACCATCACTAGTGTGGAGTTTCTACAACTATACTATAGAGTGTTCCACCATTGGAAGAGGGAGAAATGTAGACTACTGTAGACTATACCCCTAATAGTTACAGCTTTTGTTATCATCAGGTCAGATGTCTCCCTGTCCTCTTTTGCTATAGATAAACACCTGACACAAAGCCAAAGTACACAGTGGAGGCTCTTGATGAGCGTTGTGTTTTATTTGTGAAAAGCGGCCCCATTGTCCCACAAGTCACCTCACACAGCACTCTTCTTCTGCAGCGCCTCACTGACTCTGTCCTATTGCGTTAGTGTCACCGGCCGCTAAAGCACTTAGCTTGTGTTCCTGGTGTCCTCTGTGGCTGAGCGAAACATCCACTTGGAAGTCCAAAGGAACTTTGAAGACTTCGCCCGCACAGAGGGATGTGCATTTATATGTATATCCCTTTATGGATGGTTTATATAGAGAATATATAGAGAGAGAATATAGAGAATCAAGGTATTTTCTAGAAATAACAAAAACATAGCTTTACTGGCTTTACTATTAAAACTGCTTTTACTATAAAAAATATATAAATCATATAATCCTAATGTTCTTTTCAGTTATTTTTTATTAATCGTTACATAATATAGTTGACTCTGTTCTTGACCCAATTAGGGTCGACACTGTAGTGGCACATAGCCTTCTGGGAGTCAAGGGGTAGCTTCTGGTGGGCAATGTGTAGCGTCTGGCTGTCAAGGTGTAGCGTCTGGCAGTCAAGGGGTAGCGTCTGGCAGTCAAGGTGTAGCGTCTGGCAGTCAAGGGGTAGCGTCTGGCAGTCAAGGGGTAGCGTCTGGCAGTCAAGAGGTAGCGTCTGGCAGTCAAGGTGTAGCGTCTGGCAGTCAAGGTGTAGCGTCTGGCAGTCAAGGGGTAGCGTCTGGCAGTCAAGGGGTAGCGTCTGGCAGTCAAGGGGTAGCGTCTGGCAGTCAAGGGGTAGCGTCTGGCAGTCAAGGGGTAGCGTCTGGCAGTCAAGGGGTAGCGTCTGGCAGTCAAGGGGTAGCTTCTGGCAGTCAAGGGGTATCTTCTGGCAGTCAAGGGGTAGCTTCTGGGGGGCAAGGTGTAGCTTCCGGGAGTCAACAGGAAGAGGGAAGACAGTAGCAAAATGGGTTGATAAATTAAGATAGTTCACTCAGGCCGTTTACCACTGAAAAAAATGTGTCAGTTCCGGTCTGCTTAACGGGGTGGTTCTCCCATAGATGCCAATGCAATAGCAGCTGGGTCTAGTAAGATTAGTTCATTGACTGTAATGTAACCAGACTCTGACTGTAGATTACCTGACTGAGCTGTGTTCAGTAGAAAAAATGTCCATATATTTTGAAAAGGGGAGGTACTACCTGAACTTGTCCAATAACAACGCTCATAATATTGTAAAACGTTTTGCGAAGTTGAGTCCTACTGAACATGACCCAGTCTCTGTCCCTCACCGACCGTAGCTTGAGGAAAGAAAACGTGACTGTCATCTCCCCTTGGCAGGTTGGCCTTTAGGCTGGTCTCCAGATTCACAGGTCACAGATAAAACAATGTTCTTAAATGGTGAATCTCTGTTATAGAGCGTCCTCTAGATCACAACATCAAACACTGGTAACATGATCTCTTCTCTCTTCCATCAGCACACTGCCCAGCTGTGGTAGACTGTTCCAGAGACTCCAGTAGTCTTTGACATGTTGGCTGTCATTCACAACCCAGGAAACACAAACATCCACAAAGTTACTCTAACTTCAGTTCATTGCCTCCACCACTTCTTAAAGGCCCATTGCAGTCAAAAACGTGATATTTCTGTGTTTTTTATATATTTCCACACTATGCATTTGGAATAACACTGTGACATTTTGAAAATAATTAGAATGCCCCTTTAGTGTAAGAGCTGTTTGAGAAGACGTCCTGACATTTCAGCCTGTTCTGGTGGGATGGAGTTTTGGCCTTCCATGGTGACATCGCCAGGCAGTAAATTAGTTAATAGACCAATAAGAAAGAGAGTTCCAAACCTCTCTGCCAATTACAGCTAATTTTCTGTTTTCCCCTCCTCACTCAGAACACTCCCCGAAGGTCCTAGCTAAATTCTTTCTTGAGAAATGGCTCTTTGCTAAGAAGCAATTTTTGTTTCTTTTTGAGCGCTTTAATTGAAAACATTCACAGTAAGGTACTTCATTGTTACCCAGAAATGATTTGATATTTAGATACAAATGGCTGCATTGCACCTTTAAACTCGGGGTTGTTTTTCTTCCTTCCCCACAATGAAAACAAAGTTAGTGCCAAGGTAGCCGCTGTTTAGTGTTTTATACAGAACAGAATGCAATAACTTTGAGTTGCAATATGACATGAGATGTTATCATGATGGTGACTGTATCATTGGTGCTCCCTGAACAACAGTGTTACAGTCAGAGAACTGAACTGATAGTGTCTGATGTGTTGCATGTGAATGACAGAACACCCTTGGTTGTTTTTTCTCGTTCAACCTTTTGACAAGGACAGATCATCTTAGGGAAAGGACTGCTGTACTCTCTGTTGCACGCTCACAGCCTGTAATAGATGTCATAGCTGTTGTCATAACAACAACAACAACAAGTGAAATGATCTGAATTGTGCTATTCAAACTAACCATGGCTAACATGTCAGCACTGGCTTACTAGCAAATGCTAAATTCCTACTTATATGTTATGATTTTGATAATATGTCTTGCTATTAGTGTCAGTTTAAGAATTAAACCTTCAGTCCCAAAACTCTGGACTTTCTCGGCCGGGTATCAGCAGAACAAATAATAATATGGATACATTTCAGTGAAAACACAAACACTCTCTCAATGTCCTTTCTCTACAACAGTCCTCCACTTCCTGTTGAAGTATGGGACATGGACACAGAGGGTTATGCTATTAAAACCAAAGGGCAACATATTCCCAGGAAGAGGAATCTGATAAACTATGTTGCAAGTTTCTCAAGGGGAGAGGGGGATGGAGGAAGAGGTCCGTTGAAAGGGAATGGGGCCAGATCCCTGGAGGAGATTCCGACACAAAACTAGGAATATCATTTGTGCATCAGCGTGTTGAACCATTACAACAATTCTCAAGCAACAAGTCAATATAGACAAATTAGACTATTAGCAAACATTTGTGAACTGTTCACATTGTTGAACTCATGTCTGGTTGAATCTCTACTTTATATTTATAGCAAGACAAGCGTTGAAATGTATGAAATTAGTTAAATGACATTGGCGTTGATACCCCTCACCCCAGTCTGCAAATAAAATTATTTTACTGACATCTCTGCAGTGACTCAGTGAGAAAACATCAAAGAACTCAGTGTATTAATTTGGATTTGCCTCTGTCTCCTTTTGGGACCCCCTAATCACTGTCCAATGTGCTGTGATGTCCGCGTGTTTATGTGCAGTTGTAATGTCTGAGGCAACTGTGAAGGAAGTGGGCATGGGCCCATGTAAGCAGCCCTGGAATTTCAAAGACAGGAAGGCCTGTTGATAAGAATCACACCAGACAGTCTGTGCTCTAAACACCCTTAGACTAGAACATTATACAATGGTTTCTAATGGGCAGAATGACCTGTTAAGTAAACATCGGGCTACTTTAAGATGTTTTTCCCTGTCAACATATTTGGTTATATGTACATGGATAATTATCAGTGTAACCACAACAACTACAGTACAAATACATTCTGTAAATTTCAACGACAAAAACAACGTTTCTCGGGTAGTTATCATTTTCATTCGCAATGGAGCCCCTGCTTATCCGTTCTAAAACCCAGACTTTGAATAATATGAATAAAGTAAAAGGTAATATTATCATTATCGTTTGACTCTATAACCAACTATAGACTGGGACTGGACTTTATGATACACATTCTAGTTACTTAAATGTCTCGAACTAAGGGGGCTACTGTGTTTTGGTGGTAACCATGGCGACCTCCACTTATTATTTAAACTGTGTTTGTGTTTGTCATATCTCCACAGTGTCTTATAGTAATTTTGAGGTAAGTGATCTTATTAATTACATTTTATGATGCCATCAGAGAGAAAGACTTGGTTCGCAGACCATGTATGGGTAAATGTGTGTTGTGTTGTCATATAGCCATGGGACGGAACTATTTCACATTTCCCAAGCTAATTTTAGAAACTCAAGTTCAACTACTCCTCTATAGGCTTGTCTGTCTTTTGGCTAGATCAACATCTGACTGCCTGTTCCCTCTGTAACACAACATTCTAACTAGGCCTATTAAAGGAGCATTCCATAATAGTGCCACACACAAATAGATTGTAATGTCTATGATATATAGTAGTAAAGGTATAGTTTTCCTGGAAATATTTTTGTTGTTGTATTTGAATAATTTGAAAATATAAGGTTGCTTGTCTACTGAGTGTCTGGTCCTCCCATCTTCAACAGCAGTGCCTTCCTGATTCGCAATAGGTTCTCCTTCTTGCAGGTTGCAAATGTTAACAACATAGGCCTGACCATATTTCATGTCCCACAAGGAATGTGTTTTTGGTTTATGATCAGGTAAAAAAAGAAATGTAGTAAGCTATGTTCCATACAGCCTCTTTAAAGGGCTGAGGAATACTGAAATGTACACTATTCTACATCTCTAGCAGTATCTGCTGTGTACTGTTTCTAAGAAAGAATGTTTACCTCAGAGATAAGATAAACACACTGACCAATATAGAAAGACATGTCTGTACCCTCTCTTAGTTCAACCACAGATACCATAACACCCTGACATGTCTGTCCTCTCTTAGTTCAACCACAGATACCATAACACCCTGACATGTCTGTTCCCTCTCTTAGTTCAACCACAGATACCATAACACCCTGACATGTCTGTGCCCTCTCTTAGTTCAACCACAGATACCATAACACCCTGACATGTCTGTCCCCTCTCTTAGTTCAACCACAGATACCATAACACCCTGACATGTCTGTCCCCTCTCTTAGTTCAACCACAGATACCATAACACCCTGACATGTCTGTCCCCTCTCTTAGTTCAACCACAGATACCATAACACCCTGACATGTCTGTTCTCTCTCTTAGTTCAACCACAGCTACCATAACACCCTGACATGTCTGTCCCCTCTCTTAGTTCAACCACAGATACCATAACACCCTGACATGTCTGTCCCCTCTCTTAGTTCAACCACAGATACCATAACACCCTGACATGTCTGTTCTCTCTCTTAGTTCAACCACAGATACCATAACACCCTGACATGTCTGTCCCCTCTCTTAGTTCAACCACAGATACCATAACACCCTGACATGTCTGTACCCTCTCTTAGTTCAACCACAGATACCATAACACCCTGACATGTCTGTTCTCTCTCTTAGTTCAACCACAGATACCATAACACCCTGACATGTCTGTCCCCTCTCTTAGTTCAACCACAGCTACCATAACACCCTGACATGTCTGTCCCCTCTCTTAGTTCAACCACAGATACCATAACACCCTGACATGTCTGTCCCCTCTCTTAGTTCAACCACAGATACCATAACACCCTGACATGTCTGTCCCCTCTCTTAGTTCAACCACAGCTACCATAACACCCTGACATGTCTGTCCCCTCTCTTAGTTCGACCACAGATACCATTACACCCTGACATGTCTGTCCCCTCTCTTAGTTCAACCACAGATACCATAACACCCTGACATGTCTGTCCCCTCTCTTAGTTCGACCACAGATACCATTACACCCTGACATGTCTGTCCCCTCTCTTAGTTCAACCACAGATACCATAACACCCTGACATGTCTGTTCCATCTCTTAGTTCAACCACAGATACCATAACACCCTGACATGTCTGTCCCCTCTCTTAGTTCAACCACAGATACCATAACACCCTGACATGTCTGTTCCATCTCTTAGTTCAACCACAGATACCATAACACCCTGACATGTCTGTTCCCTCTCTTAGTTCAACCACAGATACCATAACACCCTGACATGTCTGTTCCCTCTCTTAGTTCAACCACAGATACCATAACACCCTGACATGTCTGTTCCATCTCTTAGTTCAACCACAGATACCATAACACCCTGACATGTCTGTCCCCTCTCTTACATCTGTTTGTTTACGTTGTAGTTTGACGAGGATTTTACTTTGTTTAGAGTTTTACTGGCCACACTTTGCATTTAAAAGCCCTGTTGTGCTGCTCTTTTACAAGTGCGGAGTACTTAGAGAGAGTGTTGTCTGTTGCTGTCTAAATGAACATCAATCAAAGAACCTAAATCCAAACATATAATTAACTCTCCACCTCCCCTCCTGCTCTTTCTACCTCTCAGAACATCTATTGACTAACAGACAACGTCAAGTCCCTACTAGTGGCAGAGCACAGTCCTTTCTGACTTAAAGGGACTAAATCAATCTAATCCAAATAAACACTTTTCTTCCAATATATCATCTTGAAACCTGTGCTGTAGGTGGTTAGCAGATTGTCTTCAGGCGGTTAGTTGCAATTCAACACTTCTAAAAAGCAGGAATCGCATGTTATTAAGTAAAGTCTTAATGGGAAATCTGCCATATGTCCACCTTTTGTTTAATGACAAGAACCAGTTGTGTTTTTGACATTAGTCCTGTCTGTCATTGGGAAACACAACATGGCCAGTGCTACATCCTGTTCAATCTTCTTTCTTTTCTCAGGGATCATTGGAATCACATTCAAATGTATCTTGCCTCTGAAAATCTGGACATCAAATGACAATGGTCATCATTACAGATGGAAAACTGGGATTACACACTTTTACGGCTAAAATCTGTTTTCTCTCTGATTGGTGCCCTATTTAGAATGTGCATACCAGCAGAGGGTTATCTGGACAGAAGAAAGCTGGATTCTTGAGTCACCTGCTCAATTTAGACTCTAAGGCAGTCAGCAGAACTAACAGTGTAGAAGCAGTGAGCGGAACTAATCTCATCAAATATTAAACCTGGTTTGGAGACTGGTTCAGTGGTGCAGGATTCCCCTAGGATCCAACATAGACAAAGCTTCAGAATTATAGAACACAGTGTACAGGAAGTGAAACCTGGAGCGGCCATTTTGAAAGAGTAGACTATGCCAAGAAGAAACCTACAGAAAATAAGGTCAATGCTGTTTTGTGTCACCACTTCCACTTCAGATTTATATAGACAAAATGCAGACAATGTAGCTGATGCAGGCAAAGAGAGAGGTGACTTCAACACACTTTGTAGATCTTGTCAACAAGAAGCGTTTTGTAAACCACAAGAAACGAGGCCAACACTTCCAGTGTTAACACAGCTCTTTGCAATGAAACTTCCTAACTCTAATTGCATATATATACAGTACCAGTCAACATTTTTAGAACACCTACTCATTCAAGGGTTTTTCTTTATTTTTACAATTTTCTATATTGTAGAGTGGTGCATCAGATGACCTGGCCTACACAATCCCCCGACCTCAAACAATTGAGATGGTTTGGGATGAGTCGGACCACAGAGTGAAGGAAAAGCAGCCAACAAGTGCTCAGCATATGTGGGAACTCCTTCAAGATTGTTGGAAAAACATTCCAGGTGAAGCTGGTTGAGAGAATGCCAAGAGTGTGCAAAGCTGTCATCAAGGCAAAGGGTGGCTATTTGAAGAATCTTAAATATAAAATATATTTTGATTTGTTTAACACTGTTTTGGTTACTACATGATTCCATATGTGTTATTTCATAGTTTTGATGTCTTCACTATTATTCTACAATGTAGAAAATAGTAAAAATAAAGAAAAAACCTTGAATGAGTAGGTGTTCTAAAACTTTTGACGGGTAGTGTATATAGTAGTGATCCTTGCTTTATGAGCCACATTACAATTCCCACCAAGTGGGTTAACCCTATTTGAGCGACGCGTAGGGTGTATTGCGTTTCATGCCAGCAACCCGAGTTTCCTGCCCCACCATTCGCTACAATACAGTTGAAGTCGGAGGTTTACATACACTTAGGTTGGAGTCATTAAAACTTGTTTTTCAACCACTCCACAAATTTCTTGTTAACAAACCATAGTTTTTGCAAGTCGGTTAGGACATCTACTTTGTGCATGACACAAGTAATTTTTCCAACAATTGTTTACAGACAGATTATTTCACTTATAATTCACT
The DNA here is from genome assembly GCF_045679555.1 of Salvelinus alpinus. NCBI lineage: Eukaryota > Metazoa > Chordata > Actinopteri > Salmoniformes > Salmonidae > Salvelinus > Salvelinus alpinus. The sequence continues at coordinate 16,329,279 of NC_092090.1, forward strand.
GTATCACAATTCCAGTGGGTCAGAAGTTTACATACACTAAGTTGACTGTGCCTTTAAACAGTTTGGAAAATTCCAGAAATTTATGTCATGGCTTTAGAAGCTTCTGATAGGCTAATTTACATCATTTGAATCAATTGGAGGTGTACCTGTGGATGTATTTCAAGGCCTACCTTCAAACTCAGTGCCTCTTTGCTTGACATCATGGGAAAATCAAAAGAAATCAGCCAAGACCTCAGAAAAGAAATTGTAGACCTCCACAAGTCTGGTTCATCCTTGGGAGCAATTTCCAAACGCCTGAAGGTACCACGTTCATCTGTACAAACAATAGTACGCAAGTATAAACACCATGGGACCACGCAGTCGTCATACCGCTCAGGAAGGAGACGCGTTCTGTCTCCTAGAGATGAACGTACTTTGGTGCGAAAAGTGCAAATCAATCCCAGAACAACAGCAAAGGACCTTGTGAAGATGCTGTAGGAAACAGGTACAAAAGTATCTATATCCATAGTAAAACGAGTCCTATATCGACATAACCTGAAAGGCCGCTCAGCAATGAAGAAGCCACTGCTCCAAAACCGCCATAAAAAAAGCCAGACAACGGTTTGCAACTGCACATGGGGACAAAGATCGTATTTTTTTGAGAAATGTCATCTGGTTTGATGAAACAAAAATAGAACTGTTTGGCCATAATGACCATCGTTATGTTTGGAGAAAAAAGGGGGACGCTTGCAAGCCGAAGAACACCATCCCAACCGTGAAGCACGGGGGTGGCAGCATCATGTTGTGTGGGTGCTTTGCTGCAGGAGGGACTGGTGCACTTCACAAAATAGATAACATCATGAGGAGGGGAAATTGTGTAGATATATTGAAGCAACATCTCATACATCAGTCAGAAGTTAAAGCTTGGTATTAAATGGGTCTTCCAAATGGACAATGACCCCAAGCATACTTCCAAAGTTGTGGCAAAATGGCTTAAGGACAACAAAGTCAAGGTATTGGAGTGGCCATCACAAAGCCCTGACCTCAAGCCTATAGAAAATTTGGGCAGAACTGAAAAAGCGTGTGTGAGCAAGGAGGCCTACAAACCTGACTTAGTTACACCAGCTTTGTCAGGAGGAATGGGCCAAAATTCACCCAACTTATTGTGGGAAGCTTGTGGAAGGCTACCCGAAACGTTTGACCCAAGTTAAACAATTTAAAGGCAATGCTACCAAATACTAATTGAGTGTATGTAAACTTCTGACCCACTGGGAATGTGATGAAATAAATAAAAGCTGAATTAAATCATTCTCTCTACTATTATTCTGACATTTCACATTCTTAAAATAAAGTGGTGATCCTAACTGACCTAAGACAGGGAATATTTACTAGGATTAAATGTCAGGAATTGTGAAAAACTGAGTTGAAATGTATTTGGCTAAGGTGTATGTAAACTTCCGACAACTGTATATACAGTATACACAATATAATGCCATTTAGCAGACCATTTATCCTAAACCCTATACCCTTTACCCTATACCCTTTTATCCCAAAATATCTACAGAGAGTGCATAATACATTTGAGCATTATAGCCCCAGCGGGATTGAACCCACAACCCTGGCATTGATAGAGCCACACTCTTACCCTGGTGTTGTATCGCTCTGCTGATCTTTCCCTCAAGTTAATCTAAAGTTTTGGAGTAGGTAGAGGAGGTTGAGTTTTGAGCAGGTGGAGTTTTTAAAGGGAAGCAGTAATGGGGAGGGAGAAATGGGAACAGAAAAAGGAACATTCCAGACTTAGTCAAAGTGAAGTGCATTACCCGGGGGCGCCCGATGGGGTTGGCAGGCTCATCGCACGTTACACAACGCCTCCAGTCAACTCCACCAGCGCCAGCTGAGGCTTTACTTAGCGGGATAAATATTTCATACACCACCTTCCCCATCGCATGGGCCTGTCATAGTGCGTTCCCTCTGACAACTAGGCACAACTCCACTTCTGGACATAAGAGGATGCTGGAGTTTGCATAATTTAGACAGCCCATGCTGTGAAATGTGCCCCGTCGCTTATCAAATATGTATCAGATTTGAACTTCAGGGAGGTTGTATTTGGCATGGGGGTGGGTTGGGGTTGAAGAGCTAGTCCAGACAATAGATGTGTGTGAAGTCCAAAGTAGTAGTGTGACTCTGTCAAGAACTTTTCCTGTCCAGACCACTGGGAAGCTAACGTGTGTGGATACTGTACATGCTAACGTGCGTGGATACTGTACATGCTAACGTGTGTGGATACTGCACATGTTAATGTGTGTGGATACTGTACATGTTAACGTGTGTGGATACTGTACATGCTAACGTGTGTGGATACTGTACATGCTAACGTGTGTGGATACTGCACATGTTAATGTGTGTGGATACTGTACATGCTAACGTGTGTGGATACTGTACATGCTAACGTGTGTGGATACTGTACATTTTAACGTGTGTGGATACTGTACATTTTAACGTGCGTGGATACTGTACATTTTAACGTGTGTGGATACTGTACATGCTAACGTGTGTGGATGCTGTACATGCTAACGTGTGTGGATACTGTACATGCTAACGTGTGTGGATACTGTACATGCTAACGTGTGTGGATGCTGTACATGCTAACGTGTGTGGATGCTGTACATGCTAACATGTGTGGATGCTGTACATGCTAACGTGTGTGGATGCTGTACATGCTAACGTGCGTGGGTGCTGTACATGCTAACGTGTGTGGATGCTGTACATGCTAACGTGCGTGGATGCTGTACATGCTAACGTGCGTGGATGCTGTACATGCTAACGTGCGTGGATGCTGTACATGCTAACGTGCGTGGGTGCTGTACATGTTAACGTGTGTGGATGCTGTACATGCTAACGTGCGTGGGTGCTGTACATGCTAACGTGCGTGGATGCTGTACATGTTAACGTGCGTGGATGCTGTACATGCTAACGTGCGTGGATGCTGTACATGCTAACGTGCGTGGATGCTGTACATGCTAACGTGTGGATACTGTACATGCTAACGTGCGTGGGTGCTGTACATGCTAACGTGCGTGGATGCTGTACATGCTAACGTGCGTGGGTGCTGTACATGCTAACGTGCGTGGGTGCTGTACATGCTAACGTGCGTAGATACTGTACATGCTAACGTGTGTGGATACTGTACATGCTAACGTGTGGATACTGTACATGCTAACGTGCGTGGGTGCTGTACATGCTAACGTGCGTGGATGCTGTACATGTTAACGTGCGTGGATGCTGTACATGCTAACGTGCGTGCCTGCACACATATAGTGCATGAGTGCAGGAAAGCAGAAACCTATGCATATTCAAAGACATCAGCCAATAGTTTGGTTAACTGGAGCAAGATAATCCACCCACTTGCAATACTGTGTACAGTATTAATGTAACTCTAGAGATCCTAGCCTTGAAGAGGTTGGATGCTTAACTGTTTCCTATTGCTAACACCAACAGTTCAACATTCCAATTGGAAATGGAAGTAAAGAAAGTCTTCCTTTTCAATAAAGGGTCAGCAGCATAAAGGGAACTAACAAAATGGGTAAGCCTACCTCTCCTGACAGAAACGCAGTCTGCACTACCGATTTTATCAGCACTAATGAAAACAAACATTCTCTTATAATTATTACTATTAAAACAATTTAATGTATAGCTTTTTACATTGTATGGGGGAACAAATGTGTAGCACCCACCTTAGCCAAGACATGGCAGCCATTTTGCACCAGAAACATCACCACTCACCCCTTATCACAGTGGAGCAGTGAGGTAGCGTGAGGTAGTCACCATAACTAATGGGCCTATGAAAGCAAATGGAGAAGCATGTGAAAATGGTGGTAGCACAGTAGTTGAGCTGTGTGTTTATGAAACAGAAGTGATGATCATCATGGAACAAAAGGCCCATTGACAGCAGTGGGCAGGGAGCCAACGAGGACAGCTGCAGTTACACAGGTCAAGGTGAAACAGGCCAAGACGAGTGGAGAGGTAGACTAGTGGAGAGGTAGACTAGTGGAGAGGAAGACTAGTGGGGAAGAAGGGTAGTGGAGAGGAACACTAGTGGAGAGGAAGGGTAGTGAGGAGGAACACTAGTGGAGAGGAAGGGTAGTGGAGAGTTGCAAGGAACACTTGCTGTATGGGAAAGTATTTGGGAAATTGTCTTAACTTAATTTCTCAATAATAGTGTAGCTATTTCTGGGGGTACCCCGAATGGAAAACCTATGACACTGTGGCTGTCATTTTAACACCTTAGCCATTACATGAAGAGATCCAAACCTTTTGATGAGGTCGTTGGTGTTTTACTTGGGATTGGGGGCTGGAGTGGTGTCACACGTTTCCCCACCCCTAGAAAACACAGCTGATTATACTAATTGCATTCTAAACTGATGATTGTGATAGGTTTATTATTGGACTCAGGTGTGTTAGCTGTGGTTGGGGCAAAAGTGTGACACCAATCAGGTCCCCGAGGACTGGAGTTGCCCATCCCTGTGCAAAAATATTATATCTGTGCTCATGCTTCTAGTACAGGGCTCTCCAACCCCGTTCCTGGAGAGGACCCTCCTGTTGGTTTTCACTCTTACCCTAATCTAGCACACCTGAATCTAATAATTAGCTGGTTGATAATCTGATTTGGGTTAGTTATAATTGGGTTTGGAGTAAAAACCTACAGGAGGGTAACTCTACAGGAACAGGGTTGGAGTTAAAACCTACATGAGGGTGGCTCTCCAGGAACAGGGTTGGAGTTAAAACCTACAGGAGGGTAGCTCTCCAGGAACAGGGTTGGAGTTAAAACCTACAGGAGCGTAGATCTCCAGGAACAGGGTTGGAGTTAAAACCTACAGGAGGGTGGCTCTAAAGGAACAGGGTTGGAGTTAACCGGGTTGGAGTTAAACTGGGACATGCTTAACACCCCGGCCATCCTAGAATCTAAGCTTGATGCCCTCAATCTCACACAAATTATCAATGAACGGCCTCCCGGGTGGCGCAGTGGTCTAGGGCACTGCATCGCAGTGCTAGCTGCGCCACCAGAGTCTCTGGGTTCGCGCCCAGGCTCTGTCGCAGCCGGCCGCGACCGGGAGGTTCGTGGGGCGACGCACAATTGGCCTAGCGTCGTCCGGGTTAGGGAGGGTTTGGCCGGTAGGGATATCCTTGTCTCATCGCGCTCCAGCGACTCCTGTGGTGGGCCGGGCGCAGTGCGCGCTAACCAAGGGGGCCAGGTGCACGGTGTTTCCTCCGACACATTGGTGCGGCTGGCTTCCGGGTTGGAGGCGCGCTGTGTTAAGAAGCAGTGCGGCTTGGTTGGGTTGTGCTTCGGAGGATGCGTGGCTTTCGACCTTCGTCTCTCCCGAGCCCGTACGGGAGTTGTAGCGATGAGACAAGATAGTAATTACTAGCGATTGGATACCACGAAAATTGGGGAGAAAAAGGGGAGAGAAAAAATAAAAATAAAATAATAATAATTAAAAAAATATCAATGAACCCACCAGGTACAACCCCAAATCCATAAACACGGGCACCCTCATAGATATCATCCTAACCAACTTTCCCTCCAAATACACCTCTGCTGTTTTCAACTAAGATCTCAGCAATCACTGCCTCATTGCTTGCATCCGTAATGGGTCTGCGGTCAAACGACCACCCCATCACTGTCAAACGCTCCCTAAAACACTTCAGCGAGCAGGCCTTTCTAATCGACCTGGCCCAGGTATCCTGGAAGGATATTGACCTCATCCCGTCAGTAGAAGATGCCTGGTTATTCTTTAAAAGTGCCTTCCTCACCATCTTAAATAAGCATGCCCCTTTCAATTTTAACCAGGAACAGATATAGCCCTTGGTTCTCTCCAGACCTGACTCCCTTGACCAGCACAAAAACATTCTGTGGCGTTCTGCATTAGCATCGAATAGCCCCCGTGATATGCAACTTTTCAGGGTAGGAACCAGTACACACAGGCAGTTACGAAAGCTAAGGCTAGCTTTTTCAAGCAGAAATTTGCATCCTGCAGCACAAACTCAAAAAAGTTCTGGGACACTGTAAAGTCCATGGAGAATAAGAGCACCTCCTCCCAGCTGCCCACTGCACTGAGGCTAGGAAACACTGTCACCCCCGATAAATCCACTATAATTGAGAATTTGTCTACGGCTGGCCATGCATTCCACCTGGCTACCTCTACCCCGGTCAACAGCCCTGTACCCCCCACAGCAACTAGCCCAAGCCTCCCCCATTTCTCCTTCACCCAAATCCAGATAGCTGATGTTCTGAAAGAGCTGCAAAATCTGGACCCGTACAAATCAGCCAGGCTAGACAATCTGGACCCTCTCTTTCTAAAATTATCTGCCGAAATTGTTGCAAACCCTATTACTAGCCTGTTCCACCTCTCTTTCGTATCGTCTGAGATTCCCAAAGATTGGAAAGGTGCCGCGGTCATCCCCCTCTTCAAAGGGGGAGACACTCTAGACCCAAACTGCTACAGACCTATATCTATTCTACCATATCTTTCTAAGGTCTTCGAAAGCCAAGTTAATAAACAGATTACCGACCATTTCGAATCCCACCGTACCTTCTCCGCTATGCAAACTGGTTTCAGAGTTGAGCCACGCTCAAGGTCCTAAACAATATCATAACCGCCATCGATAAGAGACATTACTGTGCAGCCGTATTCATCGACCCGGCCAAGGCTTTTGACTCTGTCAATCACCACATTCTTATTGGCAGACTCAACAACCTTGGTTTCTCAAATGATTGCCTCGCCTGGTTCACCAACTTCTTCTCTGATAGAGTTCAGTGTGTCAAATCGGAGGGCCTGTTGTCCGAAACTCTGATAGTCTCTATGGGGGTGCCACAGGGTTCAATTCTCGGGCCGACTCTCTTCTCTGTATACATCAATGATGTTGCTCTTGCTGCTGGTGATTCTCTGATCCACCTCTACGCAGACGACACCATTCTGTATACTTCTGGCCCTTCGTTGGACACTGTGCTAACTAACCTCCAGACGAGCTACAATGCCATACAACTGTCCTTCCGTGGCCTCCAACTGCTCTCAAATGCAAGTAAAACTAAATGCATGCTCTTCAACCGATTGCTGCCCGCACCTGCCTGCCCGTCCAGCATTATTACTCTGGACGGTTCTGACTTAGAATATGTGGACAACTACAAATACCTAGGTGTCTGGTTAGACTGTAAACTCTCCTTCCAGACTCACATTAAGCATCTCCAATCCAAAATTAAATCTAGAAACAGCTTCCTATTTCGCAACAAAGCATCCTTCACTCATGCTGCCAAACATACCCTCGTAAAACTGACCATCCTACCGATCCTCGACTTCAGCGATGTCATTTACAAAATAGCCTCCAACACTTTACTCAACAAATTGGATGCAGTCTATCATAGTGCCATCCATTTTGTCACCAAAGCACCCACCACTGCGACCTGTACGCTCTCGTTGGCTGGCCCTCGCTTCATACTCGTCGCCAAACCCACTGGCTCCAGGTCATCTACAAGTCTTTGCTAGGTAAAGCCCCGCCTTATCTCAGCTCACTGGTCACCATAGCAGCACCCACCCGTAGCACACGCTCCAGCAGGTATATCTCACTGGTCATCCCCAAAGCCAATTCCTCCTTTGGCCGCCTTTGCTTCCAGTTCTCTGCTGCCAATGACTGGAACGAACTGCAAAAATTACTGAAGCTGGAGACTCATATCTCCCTCACTAACTTTAAGCACCAGCTGTCAGAGCAGCTCACAGATCACTGCACCTGTACAGCACATAGCCCATCTGTAGATAGCCTATCCAACTACCTCATCCCCATTCTGTATTTATTTATTTATCTTGCTCCTTTGCACCCCAGTATCTCTACTTGCACATTCATCTTCTGCACATCTACCATTCCAGTGTTTAATTGCTATATTGTAATTACTTCGCCACCATGGCCTATTTATTGCCTTACTTCCCTTATCTTACCTCATTTGCACACACTATAGACCTTTTTTTGCTGCTGTATTATTGACTGTATGTTTGTTTATTCCATGTGTAACTCTGTGTTGTTGTATGTGTCGAACTGCTTTGCTTTATCTTGGCCAGGTTGCAGTTGTACCTACAGGAGGGTAGCTCTCCAGGAACAGGGTTGGAGTTAAAACCTACAGGAGGGTAGATCTCCAGGAACAGGGTTGGAGTAAAACCTACAGGAGGGTAGATCTCCAGGAACAGGGTTGGAGTTATAACCTACAGGACGGTAGCTCTCCAGGAACAGGGTTGGAGTTAAAACCTACAAGACGGTAGCTCTCCAGGAACAGGGTTGGAGTTAAAACCTACAGGACGGTAGCTCTCCAGGAACAGGGTTGGAGAGCCCTGCTCTAGTGTTTTCAGTCATATGAATGTGAGAGGACACTGCGTGGGAGTACAGGCATGGTTGTGAATCTACTAAAGAGTCAAGGGGTCATGTCTGGGATTATTTGCTTGCCAGTGAGCTGTGGAGTAGGAGTGTTATTTTTCTGTTATCTAGCTGGCCTAAGCATAAATTATCTAGCAGGCAGGTATATAATTAAATAGCATAAGACATACTAACATTATAAGTGGTAATACATGTAGTAGGTCTAAAATGGGGCAGCATAAATTGCTAGAGCAGAAAAAGGCCGGTTCCAAAGCAAAAACATTGTTTCATTATGGTAGATAGTTTGAAATTGCCTCCCATACCGAGTTCATTTCGAGAACGAAATAATCATTTTAAATAGTGTCAAAACTTTCTCCTAAGACATGATGTCAAAATAAGACAACAGCTGCTACAGATGTATTTAATATATATTTTTTCAAAAAATGTAATTCTTGTACATTTAAGAAGCAAAATGATATTCAGCAATAAAATAAATGTGTTTATTGTCTGCCCCAACAAGACAAGAACAAAGCAGGTCTGTCTTCTTCTAGCTTGGAGAGGGATACCATACAATCCAACCATGTGATCGTGTGCCAATAGACACAGAAGGTAGAAGGTTAATATATCTCCATAGAAGGTAATGTTTGCCAGTTCCTAATTATTGTTGACATCCATGAAAATGATTCCTTCATCATCCTCCATGTAAGGTGAAGCTACGCACCAGAAGGCCTGTCTGTTATTTTAGTGATATTGTAAGGGCATTACTAAACCCTACTCTCTAATTCTGCTCAAATGCTGGTCATGAATGACCAGTTATGGTCAAATTATGGTAATTACTCAAAGTAAGGTTTTGGATCATTTCCCAGCCACTGCAAGTTCAAAAGAGACACCATCAATATCCAAGTTATAGAGAAGTAAGTTGACTGTTTAGGACTCTATGGAGAATGGTGTTTTTCTGTTTAGTCTCATGCCCAAATAAATGAAACAAATAAATTAGATGCTATGGTGAATTTATAATGGCCATAATGTTTAAAGAGTAACTTCCATTATGTTTACACGGCAGACACCACTTGGCACACCACATCATTTCAGCGTGGAAAATTAGCTCATATTTAGTATGTAGATATTGGTCAATAAGATTCCAACCTATTTTCACCCACTCAAAAAGATAGCCAAAAGTTTGCTGAATTCCCAATGGGTTATCATTACGATTTCAACCATTTAAAAGGACATTCAAATTCCAATGGAAAAGCAATGTCTGATTTTTGGTTTAGTTGCACCTAAAGTTGTGTTCTAACTCCACTTTCAACCAGTTGAAAGCACACCGAAGTTAGAATGGGAATAAAATGTCAGATATTTTGTTTATGTATACAACTTAATGTGTTATCACTGTGCTTCATCTAATAGCAGAACCAAATGACTTGGATTGCAGTTAGTTGAGATTACATTAAAGTACATGGCGCAAGTGATCAATGCCGTTGGAGATTCTGTGCAGATAATTTTGCAAAAGTAATATTGAATTGTGTTTGGTTATCAACGCAACCAAATATCACCATTTGAAGGAGATGTATCTTCTGCTTGGATAGTTCCATCTGTGCCACTGAGTCTGGCTTTATTTCCAGTTTGTCTACAAATTAATAATTGATGTTGGATTTCAACCAAAAATCTAAGTTAAAGAATAGGACTTTGTTTTTGGTTAAGATAGAGACGTGAATCCAACATATTTCTTATTAACTTGTAGATTCCATTTGAAATCAACCAAGGCTTGAAACTCTAGGCCTATATGTATTGTCTATTTTTAGTTCAATCCTGGGCTGAATTTAAACAATAGCTGTTGATGACTTGCCAAATGCTATATAGGCCAAAATAGCATCATTGATGATACATGATTGATAACGTATGGTTACATTTCATTTGCTCTATTGAACCTACCCTTTTGAATGACTTCGATAGCAACAGTGAATCTATTAAGTGGCGATCTCTCAACAATCATTCTCATGATAGCATATTGGTAATAGTCAGTGACATCATAGCTAAGCAGGGCTGGGCTTGGTTAAAACTGTGGATAGGAGACCAAAGGGATAACTGTAGATAGATCAACTCTCCAGTAGGAGGTGCTGCCCAGCCTATGGTTTTATTGATCTGACGTTGTTTCAAAGGTACAAATTCAACATATTATATACAAGGTTTGTCTATGTTGAAAATTGGTTACCATGATGACATACTGTACATAATCCTGTGGTTGAATTTTTACCCTCAAAACAACAGTTGATTACTTTTTTAAAATGTAATGTATTTCCCACGTAGATTCGTTGACAAATTACGTTGAAACAACGTCAATTTAACCAGTTTGTGCCCAGTGGGACATTAATATTGGTCAGACTCTGTAAAGGCGAAATGAGACACAGACATCAGCAGACATCCCACTGGGCAAAAACTGGATGAGTCAACGTTGTTTCCACATAATTTCAACCCAGAAATTCAGTGTGATGACGTTGAATCAACGCAGACAACTGATTGGATTAGCAAAAAGTCCTCAACATAAGGGAATTTCGGAAATCCAATGACAGGGTGACATTTTTGGCTGATTTCACATTGAATTCAAGTTGGTTGACAACTCAACCAAGTGTAAATGAAAACTAGATGTTGAACTGACGTCTGTTCCCAGTGGGGGATGGCACGTTCTTCTCCCTCGGTCTATGTGTATCTTCAGTGTTCTCCTGCAATGTAAACCAGCTCCGATCTGCCCGTCAGTGATTTGTTGCGTGAGTTCTCAAGATCAGTGGAGGACTGGAGGCCTCGGGATCAAGGGCTATAGAAATGGCAACAGTCCCGTCTCATGTACTAACGCTTGTTTTTTCCCTCTGGGATAGAGGACAGACCAGAGCAAAGCAGAGCTGAGCCAGGAAGAAAAATGACTCCCCCTGATACTGGCCCTTGTCTATCTATCCCCCGCTCCTCCTCTTTCCCTTCCCCACCGTCGCTAGCGCCTGTCTCTTGTTTGGATAAGTTAGTGGGGAGACGTCAGCTCGTTGCTGATGTATACCACCTGCCTTGGCCTCTCCCTGAACCTTCCTCCAGCTCCCACCACAGAGACATTCCACTGCCTTTTCTGGGCCTGTGTTTACACGGCAACAGATTACCCAGCACTCCCCTCTATCTCTTTCTACTGGTTAAGGACAGGAGGCCAAGGGGCTACTCCACCACCACCGCTTCGCTGCCAAGATCCTCCCACTCATAATCACAGTCATGGTCATTAGGTTGAAAATGGAATGAAACAAGAAGATACTACCAGGACTCTTCTAATAAAGAACTTTCATTTTCGTTTTTTATTGCAAAATGTTTTTAAACCTTTTCCATTGCATGCCCTCATGAACAAAACCCAGAGCCGAGGACGGGTCAAAACAATTAGGGCTCACTAGCGAACATGCATGACCTCGTCGTTACTGCCCTTTGAGAAGTTTAATGACTGTTGATTTACACTTTATGTTAATTGAAAGCAATGGAAAAACTAGCAGTTTGGATGTGTGCGCACCTAACCATGACGCATGGAGAATGAAAATGATCCGTGGATGAAAGAGAAGTCATTCACACGGTCCTGCAGACTCTGTCCTCCATGCAACAGCTTCATTTCAGTTGATCCCAAGCTCATTGACGTCTGTCATCAGGATCTGACAGACTGTAACATTGGCTCTGTGTTGAGTCGAGTTTAGTGGAGAAACCACAGTTCCAGTGGGCAGGAGTTCATTTTTAGTAATACAAGTATATGTGCTTAGCTAAATTAGTTTATGTTTAGTATGTTTAGTATGTTAGACCTACTGTCCTCCTTTCAGGGTAGCCATGTGTACACTGAGTGGTTAATATAACCATGTTGATAGAATCATCACAGGAAAACCTCTAAATAATAGGCACACAAAAAACACGAACCCAAATCAATCCCTAGGTATAGGGTATACGGGGAAAGGGGGATACCTAGTCAGTTGTCCAACAATATATTCAACTGAAATGTGTCTTCCGCATTTAAGTATAGGGTATAGAGGTATATAGTGGCCGTTCAGACAGTGTTTCTGTGTGGCACAGCCACAGCAGCAGCTGTTATCAATCGTGACCACCACCAGACTGTAACGGTCATTCAGTCTCTCCATTACTGACCACACACACACTGATACACCACACATCAAATACTTGGTCTTTACCAGAGAAGCACCACCTGGTGTTTGACCTCTCACCTATAGCCAAGGTTCTACTGCTCTTCCCCCCAGAAACATAAAACATTCAGAGTTAGATCTGGACAGGGGGTGGAACTGTCCCCAAAATGTGCTACTTTTCTATGATCATTTAGAGAGCCTTCTCCCACTTTGTCTCCCACTAAATCACCTTAATTCACAGTATATAATGTATTATCTTCATTAACAGGCTATAATGTAATATCTTCATTAACAGTATATAATTTAATGTCTTCATTAACAGTATATAATTTGCCTTCATTAACAGTATATAATTTAATATCTTCATTAACAGTATATAATTTAATATCTTCATTGTGAATTCAAAATTAATCCATCCTGGTGTGAACAGTTTTTCAACACCTCATAAAATTGTAGTGAGAGCATATGCACGGGTCTCAACACTTGTCTAAGATTAGGAACACACACACACACACATGTACAACCGTGATAAAAATGTTTATATGCCTCTCCTTTCATTAAGACACCAAAGGTAAAAACTTGTAATTTCTTTAATGATCTCTTCAGTTGCATTATAGTTTTTCTTTCACAACAAGGAGTGATTGATTGTCCCAAGTGTTAACAGACAACTAAGATAAATGGCCATGAAGTGATATACTGTAGTTGTTACACAGCGCCACCAAGCGGCAAAACGTTCAAAAACATGAAATCATCTTAAGTGCTGCTGCACTACACCAGTGGTTCTCAACCTGTGGGGCACCTGCCATATATATCTACAGGGGATACTTAGGAAGACAAGACTGATTATCAGTTGCATAAGAGGGCAGAACAAAATGTGATTGGGGTTCAGTAACCAAAAAAAGGTTGAGAGTCATTGCACTAAACCGTGGCAGCCTTAGGGCCTGATTAAATCAGATCCGCCTGAGCCGATATCCGCATAGCTGATGTTTTGATTGTGTCAAAGGTGGAACATTATACATAAAGTGGACATTGCCAAAGGCTGCACGGAGTCGCATTGAAATAAATCCCATGCAGCCTTGTTGAGATGTAATCTACACCTTGTTTAGGCTGATAGAAATCCTCATTATTTACTTTCATGATTTTCTATTTGAGCATAACTATTTTTATATAACCTACACTTTGTCGTTCAGAACTTCTAAAGTTAGTGGGATGGGTTTGGCTTCGTGGCAATGATCACAAGAGCAGCTGTACAACGATATGACAGCTCCAATGCAGTTCCACTTCTGACACCACCAAAACATCCCCTGTGTGGGCTATCGCCGGTTAATGCTTGATCTGATTGAATCTAGGCCCTAGTCAAGGTACTGAGTGGCAAGGTTGACATACAACTTCAACTGCCTGGCAGTGCATATTGTTCATGGAATTGATAACTGATCAATCAATCAAAATGTACATACCCTGGCTTATAAGAAAAGCATGCTTAATAATCAACTAATATTGAAAATGGAGTAAACCCTTGATTAATCTAACACTTCATTGAATTTGCTAAACAGCATATAAAAGTAAACCACATCACTATATCAAGATATTGGGAATCTCCTAGATATCAGATTATCACAACAGATTACCTACAACTGTGACACAAAACAAACTTTAACATAAAAAAAATTATACTGATTAATAACAGTTTAAATGTGCAATATGCAGAAATCGCTCTGCCATTTCCTGGTTGCTAATAGTTCGCCTAATTTCAGTTTGAGACAAAACAAGCAGTCATTGTGTAGAAATTCATTATACCATCTAAACTGCTGTGAAATATATTTTCCAGAACCAAAAATATTGTATTTTCAGCTGTTTGAAGCTGGTGTACACAACCAAAAGTAAAACAGCAAAAACTAAGCTTAAGAACGGGAAGCAAAGAAATAGAGCACATAGAACAGATCTACCATTTCGACTTGCTTTCGATGAGCATGACAAATCTATAACTAACATTTTTATTTGCATTTGGTCAGGTCGCCGAAAAAATTACAATTCAGGGGTCTCCAACCCTCCTCCTGTAAGTTAACTCCAACCCTGTTCCTGGAGAGCTACCCTCCTGTAGGTATTCACGCCAACCTCAGTTGTAACTAACCTGGTCCAGTTTATTAACCATTTAATTATTAGAATCAAATGCGCTAGATTAGGGTTGGAGAGAAAACCTACAGGACAGTAGCTTTCCAGGAACAGAATTGGAGAGCCCTGATTTACATATCGCAGCATTAACAAGAAATGACCAAGGATATAGATCTTAGCTAGCTACACCTGAAGTGCGTAGATACAAACCCCCAAGAAAATGAAGGTGTTCTAGAAAATGGCAGTATAAAGATCAATCAATCACATTTCAATTTAATCATACTTCAATAACCCAATGGGTATCACTTCCCTCACCATCATTAACGTGTTTCAATGGATATTGCGGGAAGACACATTTTGGCTCCTACTTTTTGTTTTAAACACTTGTCTCCTGAATTTGCTTTTTGCGATGGTCCTTGACCATTCTTTTCATGTCTGGGCATGGCTTGAGGTCAGTTGCTCCAAGCTGTTGATTTGTTTTTGGATCAGTCCCAATCGATTTCCTGTAGTAGGGGAAGAGAGTGGGATATTTTCATTTAAAAAAATCTGATTAATAGTAACATTATACAGTTTGCCCTCTTTAATGTAGGATATGTATGTTTAAAGTTTCAGTTTAAAGTTTTAATGTCACATGCACAAGCAAAGTGAAATGCCTTTCTTACAAGATAAACCCAATAATGCAGTTATCAATAACAATGTAATACTAAAAATAACAATGTTTATTACTCTATCAGTAAGCAACTCAACTAAAAATAACAATGTATATTACTCTATCAGTAAGCAACTCAGCTAAAAATAACAATGTATATTACTCTATCAGTAAGCAACTAAAAATAACAATGTATATTACTCTATCAGTAAGCAACTCAATGCACAAAATACCAAGCAGGAGACTACTTCCAGAGCGTTGTATGAGGCATGGACATGGCGTACCTGCAGATGAATTGTACACCACTGTCGCAACACTACACAACAAACTAGCATAACTAGCTATCATCCTGACACCATAGTAAGATGCTTGCCTTGTTGCTTATTATTTAGTTTGATTTAATACAATAAAGCCAATGGAGTAGTCCCAAAAGTGCAAACGCCAAAACTCTGGGATAAGTTGTAGATTCGCAAAGATCAGGGGATGGATATGAAAAAATTATCTAAGACACGGAATAACCCTTTGAATATGGTCAAGTCAGTCATTATGAAGTGTATTTGTATTTAGTATGGATCCACATTAGCTCTTGCCAAAGCAGCAGCTACTCTTCCTGGGGTCCAATCACAATTAAGGCAATTACATCACACAAAAAATAAACAGTGCATCATACAACACATTATTATGCCACTACTCTACTAATACATATCTGCAATGCAACATGTATAATACCATCCACAATACAACAATATTACAACATTACAATGTACATGTGTTTAGAGTGCGTGTGTTAGCCAGTGGTGTAAAGTACTTAAGTAAAAATACTTTAAAAGTACTACTTAAGTCGTTTTTTGGGGGTATCTGTGTTTTACTTTACTATTTATATTTTTGACAACTTCTACTTTTACTCCATTACATTCCTAAAGAAAATAATGTACTTTTTACTCCATACATTTACACTTACACCCAAAAGTACTTGTTACATTTAGAATCAAATCTAATTTTATTGGTCACATACCAATGCTTAGCAGGACAGGAAAATGGTCCAATTCACACGCTTATCAAGAGAACATCCCTGGTCATCCCTACTGCCCCTTATCTGGCAGCCTCATGAAACACAAATGCTTCGTTTTTTAAAATATGTCTGAGTGTTGGAGCATACCCCTGGCTATCCGTACATTTATGTATTCTTTTTTTTTTTTTTTTCTTTTTCTCCCGAATTTAGTGATATCCAATTGGTAGTTACAGTCTTGTCCCATTGCTGCAACTCCCGTACGGACTCGGGAGAGGCGAAGGTCGAGAGGAGAGGCGAAGGTCCAATTGTGCACCGCCTCATGGGTCTCCCGGTCGCGACACAGCCTGGGATCGAACCAGGATCTGCACCTCTCACTCATATGGCTCTCTTAAATATCTCCACATTGGAGATTTTTGGTTCCAACCGCCGTGTCTTTGTGAGACGCGGCGTGGGTGAACAGATGATCTCCGCATGTGTATTTCCCACCGTAAAGCATGGAGGAGGAGTTGTTATGGTGTGGGGGTGCATTGCTGGTGACACTGTCTGTGATTTATTTAGAATTCATGGCATACTTAATCAGCATGGCTACCACAGCATTCTTCAGCGATACACCATCCCATCTGTTTGTAACAGGACAATGACCCCAAAACAGACCTCCAGGCTGTGGAAGGGCTATTTGACCATGAAAGAGAGTGATGGAGTGCTGCATCAGATGACCTGGCCTCCACAATCACCCGACCTAACCCAATTGAGATGGTTTGGGAAGAGTTGGACTGCAGAGTGAAGGAAAAGCAGCCAACAAGTGCTCAACATATGTGGGAACTCCTTCAAGGATGTTGGAAAAGCTGGTTGAGAGAATGCTAAGAGTTTGCAAAGCTGTCATCAAGGCAAAGGGTGGCTACTTTTAAGAATATAAAATATATTTTGATTTGTTTAACACTTTTTTGGTTACAACATGATTCCATATGTGTTATTTCATAGTTTTGATGTCTTCACTATTATTCTACAATGTAGAAAATAGTCAAAATAAAGAAAAACCCTTGAATGAGTAGGTGTGTCCAAACATTTGACTGGTCCTGTATATATAATTAAAAGTCTCATTAAAGTTTGGCTACATTTTCTGGCGCCTCCCTCATGTCAGCATCGGTGTGGATATGAGAGGCTGTAGCCAATAGGCATAGTCACGTACACTTGTGGGCTAATTATTTAATAACATTTACATACACTCGTGTTTTGTTCTTAACAGAATATCAAGTGTTTTTTGGTTTTCAAATCAATTTCAATTTTTGGTATTGGCCTTGGTGCCCTAGCAGATGGCGTTGGTACCCTGGCAGATTTGGCACTCCTGTCTCTTCTGTAGATGTTATAACCATTTAAAGCTTTCACAGTATCATTAAATTAATTAACTAAGTGAGTTTCAGAAATAGCCTGTATTTTTGCGAGCAAGTTATTGTTTCCATTAACCTTGTTTCTTAGGGTACATGTGTTAATGTGCGCTACTTTTTGCACTTTTCTGATTGTTTTTGTTGCTTTACTGGGAGGCTTATCAGAGGTAGACGTGACAGTGATATTTATATTTGAGCTGATAGTGCAGGGTGAACTGCTCACAGTGGGCTTCCTACTAGGGTAAACCGTCTCAATGCTAACAGGTTTAACTCAGGTTCATAGGCGCATGATTACTGCTGACAATAGCTGTCGGATTCAGGGGAGATAGAGGAAGATAAATTAGGTTACTTGCATTATGACTGACAACACCCCAGGAAAAATGTACATTTGCAGAAGCACTACGACCACTCAGCGACACAATGGTAGGGATTATCTGAGCATATTACCTGAACAGTGTATCATAACACCTTGACTGACCAGCCAGATAATAAGGAAACTGCTTAGAGATTGATAATTCATTCATAATCCAAATCGATATTCATAATCCAGCTGTAACAAACTTACTTTTTCAGATGCTTGTCAATCGCCTTTCGCTCATAGATTGTTCCATATTTGGTTATCACTGGATCAACAAAAATCTTGTTGGTAAGTGGACAAATCAGATACTGAGGAATAAAGTTCTCAGTCAACTCTTCACCCAGCAAATTCTGTAAATTAAGAAAGGAATGATTATCTAACCCTCAATAAACTGTGACAAAACTGCTTGCTGTTCAAACAAATATAGAATTTGAAAAGCCTGCACCATTAACCTGATTTGATAAATGCTAAATTACTCAAATGTAAATAAATGCAGCATAAAATTAAATAAAACACTGCCATTTAATTTACCCACACTTTTAATCAAATTTATTCTACTTTTATAATTCATGGCCGAATTCTCTGGACGCCTCTTCTTATAATTTGAAGTCCATATGCACCAATGTGTCAATCAAATACCACACTGGCCACTTCTACCCTAATACATTCTTGAGGCTTAATTGCCATTTTTTCCCCTCAAATGTTGGCAAATTTTATTATGCGGTTGATAGTAAACATAACATATCATATGAAAAAAATATATAGCTTTTAAAATATAAGTAACTTGTGGACTGTGTAGTCTAGCGGTTAGCGCAGCAGACCCCGGCACACACATACCAGTCGCCATGGGTTCGAAACTGACCCAGCACCCTTCTGACTCACACCTCTCTCATTCATTTTCTAACTTTATCTAATGTCCTACCTGTTCAATACAAAAACAATAAAATGCATAAGGAGTGGGACTGCCCTACTCCTTTACAGAGACAAAAATATGTGCATTCACCTTCTCCATGGCATCTAATGATTTGCCTGCAACTTCCTCTGTGTTTTTCTTGGCCTCTTCTTCATACTTCTCTCTGCTGGTCAGGTATTCCTCTGCCAAAATACTTTTAAAATAACATTTGATGAAAATAATATTCATCTAGGCATATCAATTCAAAATATTATATTAACTATCACCTTTCTAATCTGTATTGTATTCATGAATCATATAAAATAATTCAACAAATAGTCAACCTGTCTAGCGGATCTTGGGGTTCAGGAACGATGAGCAGTCCATATACAGCATCCAAGATCTCTCTCATGGTTATGTGAGCGTTGTAGTTGCGGTCAAATATGTTGTGGCAGATGCGGCCCACACTGTTTACATTGCAGTGGTACACCTTACATCACAAATAAGGATTTTTTCATGTTATGAATATGAAAGCATAAAATGTATATGATGTAGTTGCAAAATGATTACTTTCACACGCATAAACATTCCACTGCCTTAGAGAAGCTTACTTGTGACACAGAAGTAACTAGTCTTAATAGCCAATACCCTAAATCCCATCCTGAAGATAATACAATAATATGTCTAAATTGTTCAACTCTACTCCTTTAATTATTGACAATGTAATGGCCTAAGCCTGTACGCTTATTATGGACTCCCTCTAAGCACACACACTAAACTCTACCCACCCACCCACACTCACACATGCATACTGACACCACACACACACACGTGCTGCTGCTACAGTCTATTATCTATCATGTTGCCTCGTTTACCCCTACTTATATGTACATAGCTACATCCATTACCTCGTACCCCTGAACATCCAACTCGATTCTTGTACTCCCTGTATATAGCCATGCTATTTTTACTCATTATTGTTATTCACTGTGAATTTATTCCTTGTGTCATGATTTAAAATGTTTTTCTTTATCTTTAACTCTGCAATGTTGGAAAAGGACCCTTAAGTAAGAATTTCCCTGTTAGTCTACACTTGTTATTTACAAAGCATACGACAAATACATTTTTAATTGTATAGAAGGATACAGGTGTGACAAAGCGCACAAGTGGAGGTTTGACGGGGTAGTCAGCCCCAAACTGACAGTACAGCTCAAAGACTCCATTCTCATAAGGTGTTTCAGGGGGGCCTTGCATGAGAATCTTCCAAAATGCTGAAAAAGGATGGAATCAGAAACAAGGGTTGGCTGTTTGAGACAATATTATGCAAATTAATAAAAAATAATAAACCAGTCTTCTGGATGGGATATTACAGTTTGTAGAAGCAATATTAATGTCAAATTTCTCAAAGTAACATCTCACGAGACATCCCATGAAACATCAAACCATTGTTACAATCGCCAATTGGGTGAAACAAACTGAAGTCTTACTGAAGTCTGACTCTGAAGGCAAAACAGTGCAGAATGGGTGTGGGTCACAGTGCAGGCTCTTCATCTCTTCCAGAAGGCGTTTGTCCTTCTCCAAAAAGCGTCCGCTCTTGGATTCCTGGATCTTCTTTTTCAATGAACTATTTTGTGACATATTAGTTTTATTTTAGAGATACCATGGCTAAATTAAAGCACCAACTTACCTAAATGTTTTTTTCTTGCACAATAACCTCAATGTCACTTGACATTAGTGTGGTTACTACACAATATTTGCCAGCAGGTTGTGAGTGATTTTGAAAAATTATATAAGGGACTTCATAGCTAAATTACCTGATTATGTGTTCATGTTTATATTACTCTATTCTCTGGCATAACATTTGCATTGAACCAAAAAATAGTTTGGCATTAAAAATTTCTCCTTGAGGAGCATAACTTACTTCTCTGTCCCAGTCACTTTATTATTTAATCCACTTGGAAGAGCTACCTCTGGTTTCTCATCATAGCCACGGTTAGCAAAGAGAGCAACTAGACCGATCTTTAAAAGGAATCAAAGAGCATTATTTATTACAATCAGTTTAATCAAATTTTGATCAGTGTTTAGGTCTTCCTTACCAATGCAATAAAATGACTCACTAATTGAATATACAGTAAGTCAGACATGGGAACATACATACTATTTTAACAACTGTGATAGATCATACCTCACTCATAATTAAGGATGGGTTGATTTTCTGCTTCGGCTTCCTCATCTCCAAAGACAGAACGGTTTCCATTTCAAAGAGCTTCAGACCAGCTTTACTCGTCTTTGGTTTGAAACAACAACCTCCTACAAGAAGACATGGATAGAGCGTATTCAGTACACTATTCTTATTCTTACACCGGACACAAATATAAAAATAGAGGCACACAATAACCACCTCAGAGTGATTGATATTAGTGAGTTATACACTGAACAGAAATATGAACGCAACATGTAAAGTGTTGGTCCCATGTTTCATGAGCTGAAATAAAAGATCCCAGAAATGTTCCATACGCAGAAAAAGCTTATTTCTCTCAAATTTTGTGCACATATTTGTTTACATCCCTGTTAGTGAGCGTTTCTCCTTTGCCAAGATAATCCACAGGTGTGGCATATCAAGAAGATGATTAAACAGCATGATCATTACACAGGTGCACCTTGTGCTGGGGACAACAAAAAGCCATTCTAAAATGTGCAGTTTTGTCACACAATACAATGCCACAGATGTCTCGAGTTTTGAGGGAGCGTGCATTGGCATGCTGACTGCAGGAATGTCCACCAGAGCTGTTGCCAGATAATTTTATGTTAATTTCTCTGTCGTGTAAGCGGGTGGTTTACCGATGTCAAAGGTGTGAACAGAGTGCCTCATGGTGGCGGTGTGGTTATGGTATGGGCTGGCTAAGCTACGGACAACGGACACAATTGCATTTTATCGATGGCAATTTGAGACACCGATACTGAGGCCCAATGTCCTGCCAGTCCTCCGCCGCCATCACATCATGTTTCAGCAAGTGCTATTTTGTGTGTTTTTTCACGTTGTTTGTATTTTGTACATAATGTTTCTGCCACCGTCTCTTATGACTGAAAAGAGCTTCTGGATATCAGAACAGTGATTACTCATCTCGAACTGGACAAAGATTTTTTCTTTAACGAGTCAGACGCAAAGGATTTACTACAGATGCCCGACCAGGGTATTAAATCTGTTTTACCTCATTTCTACCAGTAAGTTACATGTGCAACAAGAAAAAAAAAAACTCTAGACCACCTTTACTCCACACAGAGACGTGTACAAATCTCTCTGTCACCCTCCATTTGGCAAATATGACCATAATTCTATCCTCCTGATTCCTGCTTACAAGCAAAACCTAAAAAAGGAAGTACCAGTGACTCACTCAATACGGAAGTGGCCAGATGACGCAGATGCTAAGCTACAGACTGGAATATGTTCCGGGACTCATCCGATGGCATTGAGGAGTATACCACATCAGTCACCGGCTTCATCAATAAGTGCATCGATGATGTTGTCCCCACAGTGATTGTACGTACATACCCAAATCAGAAGCCATGGATTACAGGTAACATCCGCACTGAGCTAAAGGGTAGTAGAGCCGCTGCTTTCAAGGAGCGGGACTCTAACCCGGATATTTATAAGAAATCAAGCTATGCCTTCAGATGAACCATCAAACAGGCAAAAGGTAAATACAGGACTAAGATTGAATCCTACTACACCTGCTCCGATGCTCGTCGGATATGGCAGGGCTTGCAAACTATTACGGACGACAAAGGGAAGCCCTGCCGCGAGCTGCCCAGTGACACAAGCCTACCAGACGAGCTAAATTACTTCTATGCGCGCTTCGAGGCAAGCAACACTGAAGCATGCATGAGAGCACCAGCTGTTCCGGACGACTGTGTGATCACGCTCGCCGTAGCCGATATAAGACATTTAAACAGTTCAACATTCACAAGGCCGCAGACGGATTACCAGGACGTGTACTCCCAGGTGGTAAGAATAGGCAACAACACATCTGATCCTCAACACAGGGGCCCCTCAGGGGTTGAGCAGGTTTGGGATGCTCTGGATCAATGTGTATGACAGCGTGTTACAGTTCCCGCAAATATCCACCAACTTCGCACAGCCATTGAAGAGGAGTGGGACAACATTCAACAGGCCACAATCAACAGCCTGATCAACTCTATGCGAAGGAGATGTGTCCGCCGCATGAGGCAAATGGTGGTCACACCAGATACTGACTGGCTCTCTGATCCACGCCCCTACCTTTTTTTTGGGGGTATCTGTGACCAACAAATGCATCTCTGTATTCCCAGCCATGTGAAATTCATAGATTAGGGCCTAATTTATTTATTGCAATTGACTGATTTCCTTATATGAACTGTAACTCAGTAAAACCTTTGAAATTGTTGCATGTTGCGTGTATATATATTTTTCAGTATATATGGGACTAGTTAATTACTGAAAGAACAATGTTGGCTATATACAGTTGAAGTCAGAAGTTTACATACACCATAGCCAAATACATTTTAAACTCAGTTTTTCACAATTCCTGACATTTAATCCTAGTAAAAATTCCCTGTCTTAGGTCAGTTAGGATCACCACTTCATTTTAAGAATGTGAAATGTCAGAATAATAGTATAAAGATTTATTTATTTCAGCTTTTATTTCTTTCATCACATTCCCAGTGGGTCAGAAGTTTACATACACTCAATTAGTATTTGGTAGCATTACCTTTAAATTGTTTAACTTGGGTCAAACGTTTCGGGTCGCCTTCCACAAGCTTCTCACAATAAGTTGGGTGAATTTTGGCCCATTCCTCCTGACGAGTCAGGTTTGTTGGCCTCCTTGCACCCACACGCTTTTTCAGTTCTGCCCACAAATTTTCTATAGGCTTGAGGTCAGGGCTTTGTGATGGCCACACCAATACCTTGAATTTATTGTCCTTAAGCCATTTTGCAACAACTTTGGAAGTATGCTTGGGGTCATTGTCCATTTGGAAGATCCATTTGTGACCAAGCTTTAACTTCCTGACTGATGTCTTGAGATGTTGCTTCAATATATCCACATAATTTCCCCTCCTCGTGATGCCATCGATTATGGGAGGTACCAGTCCCTACTGCAGCAAAGCACCCCCACAACATGATGCTGCCACCCCCGTGCTTCACGGTTGGGATGGTGTTCTTCGGCTTGCAAGCTTCCTCCTTTTCCTCCAAACATAACGATGGTCATTATGGCCAAACAGTTCTATTTTTGTTTCATCAGACAAGAGGACATTTCTCCAAAAAGTACGAACTTTGTCCCCTTGTGCAGTTGCAAACCGTAGTCTGGCTTTTTTATGGCGGTTTTGGAGCAGTGGCTTCTTCCTTGCTGAACGGCCTTTCAGGTTATGTCGATATAGGACTCGTTTTCCTGTGGATATAGATACTTTTGTACCCGTTTCCTCCAGCATCTTCACAAGGTCATTTGCTGTTGTTCTGGGATTGATTTGCACTTTTCGCACCAAAGTACGTTCATCTCTAGGAGACAGAACGCGTCTCCTTCCTGAGCGGTATGACGGCTGCGTGGTCCCATGGTGTTTATACTTGCGTACTATTGTTTGTACAGATGAACGTGGTACCTTCAGGCGTTTGGAAATTGCTCCCAAGGATGAACCAGACTTGTGGAGGTGTACCATTGTTTTCCCTGAGGTCTTGGCTTATATCTTTTGATTTTCCCATGATGTCAAGCAAAGAGGCACTGAGTTTGAAGGTAGGCCTTGAAATACATCCACAGGTACACCTCCAATTGACTCAAATTATGTCAATTTGCCTATCAGAAGCTTCTAAAGCCATGACATAATTTTCTGGAATTTTCCAAGCTGTTTAAAGGCACAGTCAACTTAGTGTATGTAAACTTCTGACCCACTGGAATTGTGATACAGTGAATTATAAGTGAAATAATCTGTCTGTAAACAATTGTTGGAAAAATTACTTGTGTCATGCATGAAGTAGATGTCCTAACCGACTCTACAAAACTATAGTTTGTTAACAAGACATTTGGGGAGTGTTTGAAAAACGAGTTTTAAATGACTCCAACCTAAGTGTATGTAAATTTACGACTTCAACTGTATAACAGAATCACCTTAGAGCGCATTGCTGATTCATAACATAATCACATTAGAGATCATACCTGTTGCATTGCTGATTCCACGCAGCACATTGTTCTCTACCTTTCCGACAATGATGGCATCAACAATGATGTTAGAGCTCATCAATTTGGTTGTAACAGCCACTGGATTTGTTGCTGATCTAAAACATAAAAATACATGCTGTGAAAATAAACTGCTGTGTTGGTGAATTAACTTAAATCTTCTGTAAAACTACAGAAATGTTCTGTGTAGCTACTGTTCATGTAACCTTCTACCACATAGAGTTATCATTAGAATACTATTGGAAGCATTAGTTATCCATTGCAGAAATGTAGGCCAGAGAGAAATGACTTTATGAGCAATTGGGACTTTGCCCACTATCGGCCTCTGCTGAAGAAAATTTGTATTTACATTTAAGTCATTTAGCAGACGATCTTATCCAGAGCGACTTACAAATTGGAAAGTTCATACATATTCATCCTGGTCCCCCCGTGGGAATTGAACCCTGGTCCCCCCGTGGGAATTGAACCCACAACCCTGGCGTTGCAAGCGCCATGCTCTACCAACTGAGCCACACAGGACCATCACGCCTGACAAGGCCAATGAACACCGTGCCTCACCGGAAGCCCCGCCTTCCAGAGGCGATAAACGGATGAATTCCTTCAATTCAGTACCACTCTTCACCGAGCCCAAGACTGGGCGACGTGGGGTCGAACAAGTATTGCACCTCGTTTCCCTTTCAGTACGCTCCCTTTCAGTCTGTAAATTCAGTACAACACAGCTATGGGCAGGGGTGTATAGTACTTAAGTAAAAATACTTTAAAGTACTACTTAAGTAGTTTTTTGGGAGTATCTGTACTTTACTTTACCATTTATATTTTTGACAGCTTTTACTTTTACTTCACTACATTCCTAAAGAAAATAGTGTACTTTTTACTCCATACATTTTCCCTGACAACCCAAAGTACTCTTTATATTTTGAATGCTTAGCAGAACAGGAAAATTGTGAAATTCAGGCACTTATCAAGAGAACACATGGTCATCCCTACTGCCTATGGTCTGGTGGACTCACTAAACACAAATGCTTCTTTTGTAAATAATGTCTGAGTGTTGGAGTGTGCCCCTAGCTATCCGTCAATTTTAAAAACAAGACTTTACTTATTATAAGGAATTTGAAATGATTTATACTTTTACTTGTGATACTTAAGTGTATTTTAGCAATTATATTTACTTTTAATACTTAAGTATATTTAAAACAAAACACTTTTAGAATTTTACTCAAGTAGTATTTTACTGGGTGACTTTTACTTTTACTTGAGTAACTTTCTATTAAGGCATCTATACTTTTACTCAAGTATGACAATTGGGTACGTTTTCCACCACTGGCTATGGGGACATGAAATCATGTCCCAAGTCGACCTCAGAGGACATCAAATTAAATGGCCCACAGCAAACCACCCAGAGTTTAAACCTGGCAGGAAAACCTGCGGTATCTGGGTATTGCACAATCTGCACGCTGCCTAATGACCCTGCCCTGTCCCAGGCGTAAGCAGACTGTGGGCTACACTGCGGGGCAGTGACATCTAAGCGATAAAACCTCACAAAAGTGTTTGGTGATGCCCAACTTGCTGTAGCACAAATATGGTCAGTGCTATTCGGGATCCTTAGGACGTCCCTACCCTAAACCAAAACCCTGAGCAGGGCGGTCTTGTAGGAGAGGACCTCAGATCCAGACTCCATCGGTTCAAAGGGAGCATCACACGGCACATCCAAAACCAAAGTCAAATCCCAAGTGGGTGCAATATGTTTAGAAACTGTCCTGAGACAGCGCACACCTTTTAAAGCTGCTGGAGAATGATTGTCCCTGCTTGAAAAGCCCCAGTAGGAACATTAAAATATCCACCAGAGAGCTCTGAAAATGAACAATTCCTTTATTCCGTCACCAAAGCTCGAACGCCCGCCACTTATATCCATATAACCCTCTCGTGGAGGGTGCCCTTGTGGACTGTATAGTATCAGGACGACAGGTCTCTGCACAACGGGGGTTGCAACAGGTTCCCGCTTAAAAGGCGAATGATCTCCACGAACCCAAGGTAATTTGGGCCAACAAGTATCAACGACAATCTCTCCAGATGCACCCTCTGCATCAAGCAAAGAGCATTTGAAATGCACTGCATTGTGGAAAGAAAAACAAGTTTCGCTATGGGTACTGAGGTGTAAACATTTGTTAATGATGGGCAGCTGGCAAGAAATGTCAGTGATTGTGGACATTATTGAGTTCCTTGTTTCATAAAGGCCACATTTTCCCGGGACCATAGTCTACTAAACATTGTCCCCATGTGTGCAACTTCTGTAAGCGCCTCTACTCTACTGTTCTATGCCAGTAAGTAAATGCCATAATAATGCATGCAAAGGCAAAAAAATAACTATTCTGGTACCTCAAAGCTCTCCAGGTCACCCCGCCCACTTTTTGTTCCGGCACCTCACGATTTACAAATTAAGCACTGAACACAGGTAGTCTAAACTCTAGCTAACCACCACCTACTACAATATCCACACAAGCCACTAGCCAGGCAGCCATATATCATGAGTTAGATTAGGAATATTAGGCTATATTATGAATGTATTACTTAAGAGCATTGAAGATAAATCACAATCAATAAAAATTGAGCTAGCTAATTAGCAGATGTTCATCAATCATCAACATCAATGTCTTTAGGATGCACTGTAACTAGCTTGCTTACAATTTGTGATGAGTGAGTGTGTTGCAGAAATAAATAGGCCTCCCAAAAAATGTAAATGTGCTAGAGAGGCAGTTAGTATGTTACGAATGTCGATATATGAATTATGAAAGGGGGGGGGGGCTGTGATGGAAAATGTTATGTTGGTGCTTTTCTATTTGATACATTTCTGTGTTCTATGTTAGTGCCTTTCTATACATAACAATTTCTGTGTTTATGCAAGTGACTGATTGAACGAATCCTCACTATCAATGTCTGCAATTTGTCAGTACGCCCAGAACCTTGTTTAGAGAAAGGATATCTCAGTTTCAAGGTCTCAGCTTTGAGAGAAGAAGCCTCGTGAGGTATTGGTCTGTCACATGCATGACCCAGTATTGGTCGGTCACATGAATGAAGCAAACGTTGATGAT
This sequence comes from Salvelinus alpinus, assembly GCF_045679555.1. Lineage (NCBI taxonomy): Eukaryota > Metazoa > Chordata > Actinopteri > Salmoniformes > Salmonidae > Salvelinus > Salvelinus alpinus. The sequence continues at coordinate 16,357,509 of NC_092090.1, forward strand.
TAATTAATTATGAATAAGCTAAATCATGCAAATATGACTTGTCTGCAGTATAAAAGAGAACAAATGGGACTTCCCCATTGGAGCTCCTGACAGACGTTCACTATGGTTCATTAAGTTTGTTGGAACCTCTCCAGAGCACTGACAATAAACGATGATTAATTTAAGATTGACTTCCGAGTGTCCCTGTGTAAGAATTTCCACAACAGGGCTTTTTTCATTTTGAGCATCTGCCCCCTGAAAGGTCTGTGCACGGCCCTGCCATGGGGGGGGGGCATGGCTATCATAGAAGCCATCATCCCAAATAGGTGCAGGCACTGGCGAAAACACACTATGTGATCTAGCCGGAATTGGGCCAAGCAGCAAAGCGGGAAACAGGCCTCCCTCTGCGGGGATAAGAATGCTCGACTCTTGACTGAGTCTAACTTGTGACCCAGAATTGGGATGCGATGAGATGGATTCAAACAGCTCTTCTCTTGATTCACTATGAAACCCAGAGACTGAACATGGGAAACCAGCATGGATGTATGTAACACCACCAGCCAATCGTCCAGGTAGTCCAATATCCTGAGTCCCAGTGCCAAACCCGCCTCCACAACTTTGGTGAAAGTGCAAGGCGAGAGGGAAAGCCTGAAAGGGAGGACCAGAAACTTGTAGGTTACAGCCTCTTAATTGAACCTCAGGAACTTCCTGTGAGAGGGATATATGACCACATGAAAGTACGTGTCCTTCAGGTCGATGGAGGTAAACCAATCGCCCTGGGTGCACTGACTGTAACAACCTGCTGTTCATGAGCATACTGAATTTGTAGACCCTGAAGTCCTTGTTTAGGGCACGCAGATCTAAAACGGGTCGGAAAGTCTCACCCCTTCTGGGAACCAGGAAATACCGGCTGTACCAGGGCCTCTGACATAGGAACCACTCTGACAAAAACGTGGGGGACGCGCAACAAATTGTAGCCTGTACCCCAACGTCATTGTTTGCATAATCCAGGGCGACACTGTGCATGCGAGCCATTAATCTCCCATAATGTGCCATCTGAAGGGACAGAACGCCACTTTGTGGACTGGAAGATGTTCTTTTTCATGCCTTTTTTCATTTCAACCATTCTCTACAACCGATTGTCTGACTATGGGGAAGGGACTATTTTTATTCAGCTCACATGTGGAGGACACAACAATGTGTTTAAGTGCTGATGTTTGAAGCCTGGTCCATTCTGGGTTCAGGGGTTTGACGTACCCGGTTTGGCCATGCCACTTGGGGATACTGATGTCACGGCGAACATCTGGGGAGGAGGACCCCAGCCCATGCCACTTACCCTCTCATTGCGCTAGGTGCGCGCGGGCTGCGTGCCTTAAAAATAGACCCAGGGAAAAAAACATGATGGAGTTTATCATGCCCACCAGTCATAGGTAGGCTACCGGTGCCACATTACCTTGTAACCCAACTGGAAAATGGACCCCATCTGTGTTAACAGACAGGGCGATTCGCAATTTAATCTAATTCCCAGGAATGAAACACGCTGAGCAGGAGGCAGACACCTGATCTTGGAGTTCATATGAACCAGAGACTGTGTGTGGGATAATAGCATGATTGCCAATCGCCTACAGAATCCATAACCAGTATCACTAAGCACCACATAGGAACCAGTGGGCTACAGAATAAGCAATGAATCCCAGTAATAATCCACCTATTGGGGAGGGATGCCTCCTTGTGGACAGACAGCACCTGGGGAGCATGTTGTGCCTCTGTGATACTGTATAGCACGCCAGAAACCGGCCCTTTTATGGGCACAGGAGCTCCAGCAGTGGTACCCAGGTTGGCCGTCGCCAAACACGGAGGCACTGTTGTCACAGTACCGTATGCTAGCCATGTGGCCTCCTAGTCTTGCTCAGCTAGTAGCTTTATCCCAGCGGGTTAGCACTAGCCAAGCCCGCTGCCAGCACCGAGCTCCGGTCTAGAGAATCTCTCTTTCAGAATAACCAAGCGACTGAACACTACATAGCAGGCTATGCAATGCTGTTGAGCTAGCCTGATCCCGTCCACATAAGACCGGATCATTGACCAAGTCTGAGAAGAGAGGTAAAGAGTGATTGACCGAGACAGGCACAGTTGGCGCCAGAGCGCACAGCAACTGGGTAAAGCTAGAGCAGCATGCCTCAGCCCAGGCAGACAAGATATTTGATCCAACCCAAGCCCCAATTCACCCCCGGTTCTCATAATTCAGACCCAGCTGAAGTATGGGCACATATGACAGGAAGCAATAAGAATTCCACACGTTTGCCAAGGGAACCGGCATGCTCCATGGACTATGTGTAACGGATGTGAAATGGCTAGCTAGTTAGCGGGTACGCGCTACTAGCATTTCAATCAGTTACGTCACTTGCTCTGAGACTTAAGTAGGATTTCCCCTTGCTCTGCAAGGGCCGCGGCTTTTGTGGAGCGATGGGTAACGACGCTGCGTGGGCGTCAGTTGTCGATGTGTGCAGAGGGTCCCTGGTTCGCGCCCGTGTCGGGGCGAGGGGACGGTCTAAAGTTATACTGTTACATTGATGCTGTTGACCCGGATCACTGGTTGCTGCGGAAAAGGAGGAGGTCGAAAGGGGGGTGAGTGTAACGGATGTGAAATGGCTAGCTAGTTAGCGGGTACGCGCTACTAGCATTTCAATCAGTTACGTCACTTGCTCTGAGACTTAAGTAGGATTTCCCCTTGCTCTGCAAGGGCTGTGGCTTTTGTGGAGCGATGGGTAACGACGCTTCGAGGGTGACTGTTGTTGATGTGTGCAGAAGGTCCCTGGTTCGCGCCCGGGTATGGGCGAGGGGACGACGTAAAGTTATACTGTTACATTGATGCTGTTGACCCGGATCACTGGTTGCTGCGGAAAAGGAGGAAGTTGAAAGGGGGGTGAGTGTAACGGATGTGAAATGGCTAGCTAGTTAGCGGGTACGCGCTACTAGCATTTCAATCAGTTACGTCACTTGCTCTGAGACTTAAGTAGGATTTCCCCTTGCTCTGCAAGGGCCGCGGCTTTTGTGGAGCGATGGGTAACGACGCTGCGTGGGCGTCAGTTGTCGATGTGTGCAGAGGGTCCCTGGTTCGCGCCCGTGTCGGGGCGAGGGGACGGTCTAAAGTTATACTGTTACATATGGGAAGTGCCAGCCGCGGACAAGCTACTGTTACTGACATCGACACTTCGTCCCGCACACAAGCTGACCTGAGCGGGGGTAGCTAGAGCACCGCACCGAGACATACCAGACAACAAAACGTGAATATCTTTTAATTTATTTGGGCATGGTCTTTAACCCGAACCCGGCTTGTTAGACTTCGTCGTTTTGGTTGCGTTAGCCATCTTATTCAGCCATTTAGCCAGACTAAACAGACAGAAGAATAACTAACCGTAGGAAACTCACAAAATCAGTTACCAAGCTTTAATTAACACACAATGTCCAGAAAAATGAGCACGCCCTCCTTAAGTGGGACAGTAAAGTTGGACCAAAGCCTGAGACTTTGCGATCCCATGTTTATTGTAAAAAGAAAATTGAAACTGTTTTTCTCAGCTCGAGGTGAAGAGCAGACGAATGGAAGGAATTAATCAGTTTCAGGTTTATCACCTGTGGAAGGCAGAGCTTCCGGTGAGGCACAGCGTTCATTAGTCTTGTCAGGTGTGATTATAATGTTCTTCAATAAAGGGCGCTAGTGTGCAAATGGGAACATGTATTTTTGTGCTTAGAAGTATTGACTTCCAAACCCCAATGTAAATGGGTGCGTTCAAACTCCCTTAATACCCCTAACTCTACTTCTTTGAAATGCTATATTGAAAGACTGTATACTTTGTCTGTGAACTGTTTCAAAATAGTGGTAGTACATAGACAACCACATTGTAGTGCCTTTTCTGCATACTGCAAATGGAGCCCAAACAAAGTATTTAATAATTAAGTTTTACCGATAATCATTCCCATCTGTGAGACATATGATGCGAAGTCTGCAGTCTGGAAATCGCTTCCCAACTTTTTCCAGCTCAGATATTCCAAAATCCAAGGCGTCATACAGCACAGTGCGTCCAGTTGCCTGTAGATTGTGTATGTGTTCCTGTAAGGGCCAACAATGGTTTTATGTAATATTTGTTGATGCAAGCTCTGCCCAACCCCCAGTAGATTATTTTGAGAGTATTGTGAATTAAGAAATACATTTATTATCGTAAAACTATTTACCTTGAAGGTCTCCAGAGTCTCTGTAAATGTGTGGAGAGTTTTAACTGATGAGTCAAACTTCACCAAGCCAATGACATGATGAAAATCATAAGCCATGCTTCTAGTTGCAAAGTTATCAAAGAGCTGTTTAACAGCATCCAACCGCGTCATTTTGTCATCGGAATCATAGCTTTTCTCATTCATGGAGGAGCTTGAATCCACTAGCACCTTAAGAAAGTTGGTTAGAAAAGTATTAATTCAACAAAAAATAGTTTAAAATGTAATTATTACTGTACAGTTATATTAACCATTCGTTAGTTTTCTAAGACCTTTGGCTGCTCCTGGTCTTTGCAAACATTGTACTTTGTACAATTATAATACAGTTGGTTATAAATTACCAATATCGCCTCTTTTGGAGTCCGGCTGGTCATGAACGTCTGGTCACTTCTGACATCTCTCATTCTTAAGAAAAAGTAAAAACATTGAGGATTATGCAAACACAATGAGCAATGAGGGGACATTTGGCTGGCTGCCATTTGTAAACAGCAGTGGAGGCTCCTCAGAGGAGGAAGGGGAGGACCATCCACCTCAGTGAAATGTTAAAAAAAATTTGGGGGTGAAACACTAAAAAAGTTATCCTTTTTAGATAAAACTACACTAAATATAAACTCAGCAAAAAATGAAACGTCCCCTTTTCAGGACCCTGTCTTTCAAAGATAATTTGTCAAAATCAAAATAACTTCACAGATCTTCATTGTAAACAGTTTAAACTCTTGTTTCCAATGCTTGTTCAATGAACTATAAACAATTAGTGAACATGCACCTGTGGAATGGTCGTTAAGACACTAACCACTTCCGGAGGACGTCCTCCAACCAATCGAAGCTTTTTCAGTATGAACTGACGTTGTCCATCCAATCATAGGATTAGGATCAGTGTGTTGTATTGGGGTTGTGCCGCAGAGCATTATGGGGGGGTTCTATGTGTTGAGAAGCTTGGTGAAATTATTGGATAGAGATTGAAGTGATAGTTGAGCATCTTTAGGATACTATTCAATTCAAATTTGTTTCTTCAAATTACAGGAAACGGAGGAGGTAGATTCTAAATAGGTTTCCTTAGTTTTATAACTTTATTTTTGTGTCCAGTTAGTGCAATTTATTTCAATTTCCCTTGCTGACATCAGTAGCAATAGCTAGCTAACTACCAGCTCGAGTGTGCATCTTTCGCTGCCAACACTACCGCAAATGTTGTTGACTTTTTGTTGAATAACCCCTTTCATTCTCTGGGGTACAAGGAAAAGGTGCGAATTAAAACCGAGGGTCGACCTCTGCCTGAGATCAGTTTTGTGAAGGAGGATGAAAAGGTGATGCGTTCAATACAAATTGCTATCAAAAGTAAAGCTGGTTAACAGGGAGCCTTTCATCAAGCCTCCTGTATCAGGATAAAGGTAAGACCCAGATGCAGACTGTGTCGAAGTAACAATGTTTATTACAGCAACAGCGGCAAAGGTACAGGACAGCAGGCAGGCTCAGGGTCAGATCAGGCAGAGGTCGGTAATCCAGAGGTGGGGCAAAGGTACAGGATGGCAGGCAGGCTCAGGGTCAGGACAGGCATGGGTCAAAACCAGGAGGACGAGAAAAGAGAGACTGGGGAAAAGCAGGAGGTGATACAAAAAACGCTGGTTGACTTGACAAACAAGACGAACTGGCAACAGACAAACCGAGAACACAGGTATAAATACACTGGGGATAATGGGGAAGATGGGCAACACCTGGTGGAGACAAGCACAAAGACAGGTGAAACAGATCAGGGGGTGACATCCTGTATTGCTGGCGTTGCCTGCTTTTTGGAAAGTCTGAGCCTTGGGCGAAAGAAGGGTACAGTGACCTGAAGAACATCTATCGTTCAGCTAAACGGCAAAACAAAAGCTGGGAGCATATAAATACCCACATCAGATTCAAGTTTCTGGGAAAAAGGTCTGCATATTTAAACTGAGCAACACAACGAGAAAGTAAGAAGAAACAGGGATGTTCTCAAGCAGCTTATCCACACTACTGCGTTTTAGGGCAATAATTGGCTTTTAGAGGACACGACGAGAGGGGAAGTTCTGCTAACAAGGGCAACTACAAGGAGCTTGCAGCAGTAATTGCACATTACGATGCTTTTCTTGCTGAACATATGGAACTATCCACTGTTGAAGGTTGAGGTTGACGCAACCCATGTCGGGCACGCTCAAGTGGGCTTTCCACTTTCCTCTGGTATTTATTTAGCAAAGATGACAACACATAATCACTCCGGACAGACACAAGCAAAAACTCATGACATAAATGTTGCAGCAGCCTAGGCTACACCTCAACATTAGAAATCTGACATGCTGTATGGGATGAAAACGAGACAATTTTTCCAGTCTGATCAACTGTAGGCTGTATGCATCTGCTTTTATTAGTAGCCTATGTGCCCTGTCCATCTGGTAAGGGTAACATTATGTATTCATAGTCCATTTGTCTGGAGAAAATGTGAATGTGTTCAAATTTGGTTTATATTCAAAATTGGGCTGAGTAGGCTGCCTATACGTTTTCAATCCAAAAGTATTAACTGGAATTAATCAATCAACATAATAGTGATGACAGTTCTTTATAAGGCCTACAGTTCCATAGGACTGCTTGATGCAAGCTCAGCCCTGTGAGTTATATTGTCTATCAGTTGTTGTCTCTGTGTCTGGGTAGAGGAAATCCCCCTCCTAATCTAGTCTAAATATAATTCATATGAACAAGTATAAGGTTGCTGCAGTTTGACAGGGTTTTCATCTCCCCCTCAGGGCCAGGAGTTGTTTTTAAACGGAGTAGCAATAGCTACTCCGTTTAACCTGTTGAGGACAGGGGGTGCTGTTTTCACTTTTGGGGAAAAACGTGCCCAATTTAAACGGCCTCGTACTCAATTCTTGCTCGTACAATATGCATATTATTATTACTATTGGATAGAAAACACTCTCTAGTTTCTAAAACCGTTTGAATTTTGTCTGTGGGTAAAACAGAACTGATTTGGCAGCACACTTTGTGACCAGGAAGTGGAAAGTCTGAAATCTATGTTCTGTTCAAGTGACTGCCTATAAATGGGCGTGATACGTATGACTATACGTGCACGTCATACACCTTCATCCGGATGTCAAGAGGAAGTGAGAGGAAAAAGGAGTTGATTATCTCTGTCTGACGTTGAATTAACCATCTTGGAACAACGTGTCCCCCATTTTCTGTTGTCTGCAAGGCGCGTGAAGGGACCTGTTATTGCCTACTGGAAACCTGCCGTTATGGGCGAATACGATCTCCGGCTTTGATTTTATTTGATACATGTTACAATATCATCCTAAAGTATGTTTTTTCAATATAGTTTCATTAGACTATTGAAATTTATTCGGGACATTAGGCGTGTTGCGATGTTTGACTTTGTTGACGTTGGAGAGCTTAGCGCCGCATGGCCAGTGTGCTTGCTAATTCAAGAGGGAAAAAGAACGTTCTGAATCCAAACAACGACTGTTCTGGACAAAGGACCCCTTGTACAACATTCTGATAGAAGATCAGCAAAGGTAGGAACCATTTTGTGATGCTATTTCATATATCTGTCGAACTGTGTACTAGTAGCTTTGCGCTCAGGTTTTGGTTATTCCCTTACCATAACTAAGTCTTATGTCGTAATGAAGATATTTTTAGAATTCTAACACTGCGATTGCATTAAGAACTAATGGATCTATCGTTTCCTATACAACATGTATTTTTTTGTAATGTTTATGAATAGCTATTTGGTCAGAATAGGTGAGAGTCTAATAGAAATATCCGCACATTCTGGGAAAAATATGCTACGTTAGCACGTTATGCTACGTTGTATAACCACGGATTTCAGCTCTAAATATGCACATTTTCGAACAAAACATAAGTGTATGTATAACCTGATGTTATAGGACTGTCATCTGAGGAAGGTTTATGAAGGTTAGTGAAATTTAATATCTTTTGCTGGTTTATTCGCTAACGCTAACGTGCCTATTGCTATCGCTAACGTGCCTTGATGAATGAATGCGGTAGTGTGGTAGGCTATTGTAGTAAGCAAATATAATGCTATATTGTGTTTTCGCTGTAAAACACTTAAAAAATCGGAAATATTGGCTGTATTCACAAGATCTTTGTCTTTCATTTGCTATACACCATGTATTTTTCAGAAATGTTTTATGATGAGTATTTCGGTATGTCACGTTGGTGTCTAATTATTCTGGCTGCTTTCGGTGCAATTTCTGATTGTAGCTGCAATGTAAACTATGATTTATACCTGAAATATGCACATTTTTCGAACAAAACATAGATTTAATGTATAACATGTTATAAGACTGTCATCTGATGAAGTTGTTTCTTGGTTTCTTTGGTTTGTTCTAGGTTAGTTTGGTTGATTTTGTGCATGCTACCTGTGCTGTGAAAAATGTCTGTGCTTTTTTCTATTTGTTGGTGAGCTAACATAAATATATATTGTGTTTTCCCTGTAAAACATTTTAAAAAATCGGACATGTTGGCTGGATTCACAAGATGTGTATCTTTCATTAGCTGTATTGGACTTGTTAATGTGTGAAAGTTAAATTTAAAAAAAATATATTTTTTGAATTTCGCGCTCTGGCTTTTCAGTGGAATGTGGGAGGAGTTCCGCTAGCGGAACGGGGGGGCGAGACAGGTTAAAAAAAAACATGTAAAAAACCATGTGACCTATTTAGAAAAAACTGGTCCCATCATAGCCCTTATAAAACCTGATTAGGTTAACAGATAAGGAATAACTCCAGGCCCCAGGGGGTAAAAAGTGCCCCCCTACTCTGGGACCTATGGTGCCACCCGTCTGCTTGCAGTTGTCAGTTATCGTCAGGTATGTGGATGATCAGGGCTTTATTCAGGAACGTTTCTTGGGCTACTTTGATGTGTCAAGTGGGCGAGATGCACAGTCTGTTTGACTTTGTGAATTTTGAGATATCTGAGTTTAACTTCATGGAGAAACTTGTTGTTCAAACCGACGATGGCGCAGCTGTAATGGAATGTATCTGCTATTTGTATTTACAGCCAAGTCCCCTCCTGTTCACTGATTTAAGAAGTGATGACCACTCCACTCCACTACCAGTGTCAACTCTCTCATGACATGAACTGAAGCCTCGTCTCATGTGCCCGCCCATCCACTGGCACATTGAATGTTTCCTCTCCAAGCACTGTGAGTACCCCTATCAATTTTCTCTCATTACTCTATGTAGAGTCAGTCACATACACAATCACATTATTACACATCAATGATTTGACTCTTTGCTTGAACTAACTCATTCTTAGCTCTTTTGTCTAACTGTGTAGTGTGATGTGTTATTGTTTTTGTCTTCCAGGTCAAATACTGTCCTGCACTGAAGTCAAGCCTCTGAACACCTCAACTCATGCCTCATACCCTCATTCAATCACTGCTGTGATCCCTTCCCAAAACAGTGTAAGTAGCACTCTCATTCCCCATAATATTGTACTATAAATGTCTTTATTAAATGCTTTAGGTTAAAATAATTACTCTTTTGAAGATTTTTGAAACACACTTTGATGTCTCCGTGCGTTCCGTGCCTATACCGTGGGTCTCCCATCCTACTCAATGTTTCAAGTCACCAGCCTCCACTGGTAAACAGTGAACCATTGTTTAGGGTGTCCAATCAAAAATACATATTTTCACCATTGGGTAAAATATATTAATTTTGTAGATAATTCTCTAAGAAAATCAATGGTCCAAACCTCACGTCTCTTATCATAATTCCGTCAAAAGTTATTGGAGTTTTTTAAACGTCACTGAGCATATACCAACCTTTTTCTGAAGTTCGACACTGATTTTGAAGTCGCAGATGGGGCTACCTTATCACGTGTCCATGAGAAACCATGACCAACTCATGTCCGCTACATTCACGCCCCTTGGACCTGCCTCCTCCCCCACGCGCCAATGTATCTGGTGGGATATGAACCCAGGTCAACCGCGGGAGAAACCAACGTCTTAACCAATTAACTTTTTGGGTCGACACTGATTTTGAAGTCGCAGATGGGTCTACCGTATCATGAGCAACCATGACCGACTCATGTCCGCTATAATTGTAATACACCAGTAATTATGAGGCTTCTGGTGAAGTGGGCACTTCACTTCCTTTTAACCTCATATTCATTATCTCCAGCACCACACCATTGTCATGATATGTGAAAACAGTGATTTTATATGGAAAAAAATGGGGGGAAATGAAGTCAGTCATTTTCAAGAACTGATTTTCGTGGTGACAGAGCTGGCAAAGCGTCTCTACCTGTCTGGAAACGTGTGTGTTTTTGTAGGACCGTTTCTTCTTTTGACTACAGAATGTTAAAAAAAAAAATTCAATGTCATCTCAAACAGAATGCTTGAATAGTTCTCAATAGTTATTTTTAAGGTACTCACTGACTTGCCAACTCGTCCACATTCACAGGGATGAATTTCCCAGCTAAGCAATCAAAAACCTGGATCAGCTGAGGAGCCATTTTTTCTTTACTGATGTAAACACCAAGGTTATCTGTCAGGAAGAAAAAAACCAAAATCAAAACAAAGACATATTTATCCTGCAAACCCGGCAGATGGGTAAAGGGGCTTGAATGACTTTTGAATTCTATATAATGAAATATCTAATATTTGAAGACCCAGTAGTAGCCTACCTTCTCTCAAGAGAACGAGAAGTGGCCCCTCCACCCCTACAGCCCTCAACAGCAATGGTGGAGTCACCATCAGATGAGGGTATGCTTTCAACTGTTCATTCATGTTGCCAAAAGTCTTCTCTAGATTTATCTGAAAGCTTTAATTTGATCAAACATATTTGATCAAATTACACCTCTATAAATCCAAATGTTGTGAGGTAAATGCTATTGATGCAAATATATTACTTTTGACTAGTCACACGATCACATGAAATCCAAACAGGGAATGTTTTGATGAACAGAGGCAGACTGAGCAAAATCTTCTCAACATCAGTGGCTCTTCTCATTGAAGTTTCTCTCAGGTTCTCATCAGAGCAGTTTGGTATTTTTTCCCCATCTAAGCAATTGGAAAACAGTGTACATTATTATGAAATTAAAAAAGATAACTCCAAATTAAATAACTTGTCAAAAGTTCCAAGTTAAGAATAATAACAAACCATAACATTTGAAAAATATATGACATCACTTAATCACGGGATACTGTAGCTATAGTTATTGCATGACATGCAATGCATTTTGACACTGTTTACTATCCAAATTGTGTCATGTTTTTGCTACTGCAAATACATTGTCTACTGTCCTGTGCAAGATTGATGCTTGCAGCTATATTTTACCTTGAATTTTCTGCAGAACATACTGTTTTTCAAAGACCTCCGGTACATCAGGTAAACGAACTGGGTCACAGAAGCGTTCACCTGGTTGAGAGGTCAAAACCATTGGTGCATAGATCTCATATTGTGAACTCTCTCCCTGGGGAAGACAGAAGTCAAATCATAAATCATTTTCATAAGTGTGATGCCTCTAAACTAAAGTCAAGGTATTTTTCATGCAAAACAAATCAAGTTAGTATCTACATATTACTTCAACACGTTTTAATCTTTGGCATCTGTAAACATTCAGACATACCTCAGCTTCAGATATCAGGTGAGCCCAGCAAACTGGTGCATTCTCAAAAACGTCAGGGTCTTCAATGATCTTTTCGCCTCTTTTTTTTATTCGACTTGGCAGCAGCTCTCTGAAGAGATTGTACAGTCCTTCAACAATGGCAATCTAAAAGGAATACAAATTCTCTTAAGTCAAAACATTTGTAGAATTGAAGAATATTGTAGGCCTGCCTATGTTCACGTTTTGAATCACCTTCTGGGTCCCTGTTCCAATCTCATTTCTGCAAAACAGCTGATACAGACTTTGGGCCAGAGGACTGCATCCACTGAGCTTTCGGATGAATGCAATCACTTTCTTGAAACCATCTCCAGAATGTTTCCTTTTCTGACAGAAGTAGGGGAAAAAACATTTAATTTGAAGTACAAAGACCAATGACTCAACAAAAAAAAACAACAGCACGCTTTGCCTGAGTTACTTGAACTTGAATGCCGAAAGCAATGCTATTTGCTTGCCATTATTTAAGGTTAGTTAGTGGTTGCAGAAGCTAAGATGGTAAAATCACTCATGGCCAATAGACCATTCCCAATGCAACAATAATCACTTTTGCTAGTTTTAGTAGCCTATAGTCACATAAATCTGATCAACACTGATGCATTGGACAGCAAGTAATGGACGGCATGACAGTATCACAGCAGTGTAAATAATATAATATCTCACAATGACATAAAGTGAAGAAAAGAAAACACTGAGTCCTTTCTGGGTTTGTTGCACTGATGGAACGACATCATTAAGGAAGATTGCTATTGTGTCTTGGGAGTGATCTTGATTGTTTTCGGGGAAAGACGATAAAGAAAAGTGCACTGTTGACTCCACGTTGATTCCACAGTCTTTCAATGTGTCTCCAACATGGCTTTCACCTCTGCAAAAAGATTGATATTGACTTAGCGATGGCTTTCATAGATAGTAATATTGTGTGAAAGATTTTTTTTTAGATTAATACTAAGGTAGTAAAATAAAAATGGTGTTATTTAAAATCAATCGTCTTTGATGTTACGAAATGTATTAATGTTATATAATTTAAATAACAAATAATTAATGAACATAAGATTACTTATAATGGAGGACATGTGCTGGGATTCCACTTTCATTAGAGAGCTTCTGTCTCAAATTTGTAATTGTGTCACTTTCCAAGTTCACCTTGAGCTCATAGACTCCCTGTTGATGAAAGGTGTATTATAAATAAGTGACATTCATGATACAAGCAGGACCAACATTTTATAGAAACATGAGCTCGAGTATGCTTTCATGTGAAATGTCGTAGCTGAATCAGAATTAGTTAGGTAACATAGATGTAAGAGGTTTTATTTACTTTCATAATATGCAGAATATCAGAAAGGGAGAAGTCAGGTTTGAACATTGTCTTCATATGTGAATGTATCTGTTAAACCATGTGAAGGGCTCCACAAGGTCTGTACGCCAGTCACCCTCCTTTTCTCATTGGGGGGGAGGAGTATGGCAGTGTCTGGAACCATTGTATTACCCCTCTGATGTTGCACTTATCTTTCATAGTATATGACCTAGCGGTTCACTCCCCTTAGTGAGCTTCTCCAGGAGTGGGGAGAAGAGGGGGTGTATTTGAGATGGGAGTATCTAGAATTGACAATTGATATATGCCATTGGATGAGGTAATGTTTTGGTACTATGAAGTACCAAGAACGAGAAGTAGAACCTCGTCTAAGAGACCAAACTGAACGATAATTTATAGCTAATGCTATCTGGCTATGGGATACTCCTCTCTCAAGTAAAAGGCCCTTTGTGAAGTCCCTGAGATCTGTGGTTCGTCATGTGAGTTGAGAGGGGTGTATCTTGGCTATAAAAGATACTAAGTATTCTTTTGTAAGGACTCTCAGAGAATTCATTTATAGACACTGAATTGATCTGAGAGTCAAAGGGCTATGCTGAAGCTCATTTGATTAAAGATGGACTTTAAAATATAACACTGACTTGTGTGTGGTTTGTAAACTCTCCACATTTAGTAATACAAGAAATGACCACGACACAAACCAACAGAGTTAGACCAATGTAAAGATGAATTCACCTTGAGCATGATGTGGCATCGAACATCATCCTCTCCTGTCATGTCAGTCATCTCTTGCAGTGGCATTTGGGGGGCTTGTTTCAAGTTCTCCTTGGGTGTAAACATGGCATAGAGCTCACTTCCATTTTGAATGTGCCTGTCTTTCAAAGACCCTAATGGGTGAAATATAAGAAGCAAGTCAACAAAAGGGATCCTTTGTTTATACTGAAGATGATTACAGTTGCCACCCTTTTCCAATGGAAATGTTGACTCTTTTGCAACATACACTGTGCTGTACGTATTCTGTAACAGGCTTTGTAAAATATGTGGGCCTATATTTAGCTGTGGCCTTGTGGTTAGTGTCCACCCTGAGATTGGAAAGTTGGGGTTTGATTATGGAAACGTTTTATCTTTCTCACACCTTTTATTATTTTATTTGTTAAGCAGCTTGAAATTAATGCAAGGTAAGAAATGTGTTACAAAGTTAAAGATTTACCCCCCAAAAATGATCTGCTTGGCACTCTGTATTAAGGATAGATTGGGGGTAAGGCCCTGCGACAGACGAGCATCATGTCCAGGGGGTGTACTTGTACATCTAGCTGCCTCGTGCTACAGAAACAGAAAAAAGCCTACTGTTCCTAGCCGTTCCGGCACGCACAAGTCAAGGTTGTGCAAGGCTACTTACTTCACTTACTATATGTAATTGAGGAGTCCTCGTATTTGTATTTACTAAAATGTACTTTACCTGCATGTACCTGGCTCAAGTCTCTTCTTGACTCAAGACTACATGACTCAAGTTTCCTCTTTCTCTTTTTTACTCCCAATACCTTTGTAACTAGCACCATTCAGTCAGAAATGGTTTCGGTGTCAAATAGCTAAATTATACAAACTGTATCAGGTATATTTCCAATATTACTTACATGTGTTAAAGAAAGGATCATCAGTTAAAGGCATTCCATCAACTGTGTAGAGGCACACAGCTTTAGAGTTCTCAATGCCCTCTTGGTGACAGATCCTTAGCATCAGGTCTTCAATGGTGTTTGTAGCAGGATCCATGTCTACATTAAAAGTTTAACAAAAGCTCAAACATAATAGAGACATGCCACAAAGAGTAGTGACAGTGATGTGATGATTTTTATATGACATGATTTTACATTTCCTCTCTCTTTATGGTCTCTACCTACATAAAGATAGTGTAAAGATGCAGTATTTTTTTATCACCTGTGTAAAAATATTTCCCTGCATTAAATTTAAATAGCTAGGGAAATTAAATGATTGTGTGTCTGCCTTCCTCTTCCTTTTGAACCAGGCGAGTGCAGAATGCTGTGCAAAAACAATTACTGCATCTGTATGTCTCACCTGTGATCTCTTTTAGCTCAGGACAGCGGGGGTATGTGTACCACAGTTGGAAAGCCTCCATAGATTTTTGTACAGGCATCGCTTGCTGTGGCGCTCTGAGTCTTTGGATGAAAACTTTCATTTTTTCAAAGCGATTCTTCTCTATTTGAGTAAAACCTGTTATTAAAAAATCACTTGGGAATAAGGTTATGAATCCCATAGGAAATTGATAAAATAAATAAGCATAAATACTGTAACTAAACAAATGCATTTTCCTTGGATAAATGCTGTTGGTAATTAATTGGTAATCCTTAACCTAACGCATTTTAGTTAGTCATTAGTTAATCCATTTGTCTAATTTGTGATGTGACTCTCTAAAACAATATCCCACTACCAACATAATCAGTGCCATCCGTTTGTCACCAAAGCCCCATATACTACACACCACTGCGACCTGTATGCTCTCGTTGGCTGGCCCTCGCTTCATATTTGTCGCCATACCCACTGGCACCAGGACATCTATAAGTCTTGCTAGGTAAAGCCCCGCCTTATCTCAGCTCACTGGTCACCATAGCAGCACCCACCCGTAGCACGCGGTCCAGCAGGTATATCTCACTGGTCACCCCCAAAGCCAACTCCTCATTTGACCGCCTTCCCTTCCAGTTCTCTGCTGCCAATGACTGGAACGAACTGCAAAAATCACTGAAGCTGGAGACTCATATCTCCCTCACTAGCTTTAAGCATCAGCTGTCAGAGCAGCTTACCGATCATTGCACCTGTACATAGCCCATCTGTAAATAGCCCACCCAACTACCTCATCCCCATGTTGTTATTTTTTTTTGCTCCTTTGCACAACAGTGTCTCTACTTGCACATTCATCTTCTGCACATCTATCACTCAAGTGTTTAATTGCTCAATTGTAATTATTTCGCCACTATGGCCTATTTATTGCCTTATCTCCCTAATCTTACTACATTTGCACACACTGTATATAGATTTTTCTATTGTGTTATTGACTGTACGTTTGTTTATTCCATATGTAACTCTGTGTTGTTTGTGTTGCACTGCTTTGCTTTTTCTTGGCCAGGTCGCAGTTGTAAATGAGAACTTGTTCTAAACTGGCCTACCTGGTTAAATAAAGGTGAAATGTAAAAAAAGAAATCTACTAGTTATGGTAAAGTAGCCAATAATAACTACCCCGTCAACCCAGTCCGTTTTGCTCCATAGTTTGTTTCCAACCACAACTGAAAAATGAATAATTTCTGTATTACTTGTTGGTCTAACGCTATCAGTTCAGAAAGTAACCATGCTTGGTCATTTTTTTTGTAGAACAACTATGAGAAAGTCAGTTCTGGATGAGTTAAATTTTATTTAAAAAATGTACCCCCTTTATTTCCCTCCCCAATTGGTAGTAGTTACAGTCTTGTCTCATCGCTGCAACTCCCGTACGGACTCAGGAGAGGTGAAGGTCGAGAGCCATGCGTCCTCTGAAACACAACCCAACCAAGCCAAGCCGCACTGCTTCTTGACACAATCCCCATCCAACCCGGAAGCCAGCCACACCAATGTGTCTGAGACAAGGATACCATGGGCCTCCCGGTTGCGGCCGGCTGCGACAGAGCCCGGCCTCAAACCCAGAATCTCTGGTGGCACAGCTAGCACTGCGATGCAGTGCCTTAGACCACTGCGCCACCCGGGAGGCCCTGGATGCGTTCAATTTGATTTAACTTTTGCTACGTTGCACTGAATGACATGTTTCCCCAAAACGTTCTTCAACGTCCTTGAACCGACTTTGAGGCAGCCTACATTTGCTCCATTTGGTGAGTGTGGCTTGAAGCAATGAGTGACATATTTGAAGGGCAACTGTGCATTTTGAACACACTACCCAACCCCTCCCCGTTTTTCAATTGGTCGTTCAGAACAGCACTGTTTCCGTTTAATTGAACGTTGCGTTACGTTTAGTTTTGTTTTGTACTGAACGCAGCTCTGGTGACTTTTCTACTCCAAAATTCATGAAAATAAAATGGTGAGACCATTAAAATGTTCCCCTCCAAAAATGAGCCTAACAAAATATTGGTCTATATTATCAGGCTGGTGTGTTATTTAGCAATAAGCATTATCACCTGTAGTCCACCTGATGCAGTGTAATGCTGAAGCATGGGGTTTCCCATCTGAATTTTTGCTAATCATTAATTAGATTGTGCTTCAAAAACTTTTTCATGGTCCCCTTTCATCATGGGAGAACATCATTTGACCCCCAATGCCCCCTAACCTCCCCACAAAAATGGTATGAATACATTTTACTCTTCAAGAAACAGTACATAAACACTAGTAACTGGTTCCCCTTCCATATTGAAATAAAAACATTTATAAAGGAGAAATAAACGAGCTTACAATGTCACATACATCCCTATCAATGAAGACTAGGCTGGACCCATTTCTTTTGTAAATGTTGTCAATTGAAATAGAATATAAAGGTTGTTCTGGAAGTATTGTTAGGGTGATTATAATGTTGCATAAATATGATTAGTGCGCCCCCCCCTCTAATTATGATGCCTACTAGAAACCAGTTGTTTCAAAGTTTATAATACTACCAAAGTTGTCTTTGAACTCACAAAATTTAGCACAATACAAGCGTTACCAATTATCACTCGTTTTGATAAATAACGCTCACACCAGATGCACATCTCGTCACTTTGCAATAGAAACTGTCACCATTTGAAAAATGGCCTTTCAATGTAAAACTTTTTCGTGCTTACCATGTTAAACGTTAGCTCACAGAATTACGGGTTTGCTCCATTCTTACAAATCTTGTGCAACTTTTTATTCCTTCACAAACCATGGACTTTGAGGACCGGGCCAAACCAAAAGCATAATTGGTGGGTGAAACAAATTAATAAAATGAGGAATTGAGTAGGCTGTGCAGTGTTTAAACCACAGAATGCCATGGTATATTATTGAGGGAGTCAAATTGGCCTCTCTCTAATATCAGGTTGACCCCTTTTCCTCTGGAAAGTTACAGCCTGATCCTTACCCATGTTGACTAGATCTTCACCAGTTATGTCTTCAACGAAATCTCTCTCATCTTTGACACCAAATGTGCGGAATTTATCGTAGTAGGGTTCCAGTCTGTGCTGCTGGAGAATGTTGAATATCTTATCCATCTGAAACAAAGGACAAATATCAAATTGGCCTACGCATTATATAAAACAGGGTTGTTTGGATCCTGGATGTTGATTGGACCAGTGTAAATTTTGCGACTTTGTCGCTCGATTTAGCGAGTTTTTAGACCCCTCCAGTGACTTTTGTTGGTAAAAGAGGCTTGTGTCACGAGAGTCGGAGAAGCTGTCTGTGTAACAGAAGTCACAGCAACTGCTCACACACAGGCATAGAAGTACAAGGGAGAGAGGATGATAATACTATGTTGGGGACCGCAGCAAGGCAAATTAGTGCTGTGACTTCGTTGCGGCAACGGCAAAATATGTTCAAGGCGCCGATGTGGACAAAAGCTGGTCGAATGTCGCGTGAAATACATCCAAGTGACAAGGAATGAATAGACACACTTGCACTCGAATTGCCGAGCACAGAGCCAAGTGACTTGCAGAAGGGAACGAGTCCGGTTCAGTTGGTTCACTCGCGTTATCAAGTTGGTTGGTCCCCAGTGCGGGGTAGTTTAAATTTGTCAGCGTGCGCGAGGATGAATTGATTATCCAGCGCAGGGTTGATTGAATTGTCTGTGTTCAGTTGAGCCCTGCAAGAGGGAGATTCAGTAGGTCCGCGGTTGTATATGTTTTTATGACATAATTCATGAATATTGACAGCTACCATGCTGACAAATAAGTCTAAATCTTAATAATTTACAAATATTGTCACAAACATAAACAAACTGTTTACATGAAGTTTCACTTGTTCGGGACATGTAGAATGAAACCGTAACAAGACCAGGACAATAAAGTGGATTTACTAGTATATGGTTGGGAGTAAATCACACAAGCACATGTAGGCTACATCATAAAATTGAGTTTTTATGACATCATTCATTAATATTGACAGCCAGTGTAACGGATGTGAAATGGCTAGCTAGTTAGCGGGTATGCGCTAGTAGCATTTCAATCAGTTACGTCACTTGCTCTGAGACTTAAGTAGGATTGCCCCTTGCTCTGCAAGGGCCGTGGCCTTTGTGGAGCGATGGGTAACGACGCTGCTTGGGCGTCAGTTGTCGATGTGTGCAGAAGGTCCCTGGTTCGCGCCCGGGTATGGGCGAGGGGATGGTCTAAAGTTTTACTGTTACATTGGTGCCGTGACCCGGATCACTGGTTGCTGCGGAAAAGGAGGAGGTTGAAAGGGGGGTGAGTGTAACGGATGTGAAATGGCTAGCTAGTTAGCGGGTATGCGCTAGTAGCATTTCAATCAGTTACGTCACTTGCTCTGAGACTTAAGTAGGATTGCCCCTTGCTCTGCAAGGGCCGTGGCCTTTGTGGAGCGATGGGTAACGATGCTGCTTGGGCGTCAGTTGTCGATGTGTGCAGAAGGTCCCTGGTTCGCGCCCGGGTATGGGCGAGGGGATGGTCTAAAGTTATACTGTTACACCACCATGATGATGAATAAGCCTTAAAACAAATGTAATAATTTACAATATTGTCACAAGTACAAAATTGACCCACATTTCTATGTAACTATTCATTTAGAAAGGATATAGGCCTACACTTGCTAACCCAAATTTAAAATAAATAGTGAAATAGGTTTAAAAAAGTGCTAATCTGCATCAACTGTCATTTTTTTGTGCATTTTTAAGCATTTATGTAACCAAAACATCCACATGAAACACATAAAGGCCTCATAATTCATAAAGGTCATGTTAACTGACTGATATTATCTCATAGAACAAAACATATATGATCTCCTAAGCCTGTATTAACCTCAGACCTTATTTTCGGGCGTTTATCCCAAAACCCCATTCTTTCCCCATTTGTTATGGGCAGCATCGCATTAGTGGAAACCAAGACTGTTCAAGACTGTTCAAGGCAGGCCTGGTTGTAGCTAGATATGTTAATCAAATCAAATTTTACTTGTCACATGCTCAAAATACAACAGGTACTTTACTGTGAAATGCTTACTACAAGCCCTTTCCCAACAACGCAGAGTTAGAAAGTAAGAAAAATAAAATAGTAAGACAATAAAATAACAACAATGAGACTATATACAAGGATTACCGGTACCAAGTCAATGTGCAGGGGTACGAGGTAGTTGAGGTAATATGTACATGTAGGTAGGGGTAAAAGTGACTTGGCAATCAGGATAGATAATAAAGTGTCTGTGAGGGTGTGTGTATACCGTATGTATGGCATCAATATGCTTGTGTGTGTGTGTTGGAGTGTCAGTGTAGTATGTGTGAGTGTCTGGGTAGAGTCCAGTGAGTGTACATCGAGCCGGTGCCAGAGAATCAGTGCAAATAAAAAGGGGGTCAATGCAAATATCCAGGACAGCCATTTGATTAACTGTTCAACAGTCTTATGGTTGTAAAAACTGTTCGGGAGCCTTTTAGTCCCAGTCTTAACGTTCCGGTACCGCTTGCCGTGCGGTAGCAGAGAGAACAGTCTATGACTTGGGTAGCTGGAGTCTGACAATTTTTAGGGCCTTCCTCTGACACTGCCTGGTATAGAGGTCCTGGAATATTTGAAGCCTCCTGAGGGGGAGGAGAAGTTGTCTTGCTCTCTTCACGACTGTGTTGGTGTGACCATGACAGGTCCTTAGTGATTTGGACACTGAGGAACTTGAAGCTCTCAACCTGTTCCGCTACAGCCCCATTGATGTGAATGGGGGCGTGATCGGCCCTCCATTTCCTGTAGTCCACGATCAGCTGCTTTGTCTTGCTCACGTTGAGGGAGTATTTGTTGTCCTGGCACCACAAAGCCAGGTCTCTGACCTCCTCCCGATAGGCTGCCTCATCGTTGTCGGTAATCAGACCTACCACCGTCGTGACGTTGGCAAACTTAATTATGGTTTTGGAGTCGTGAGCGGCCACTCAGTCGTGGGTTAACAGGGAGTACAGGCACCCCTGAGTGGTCCCCATGTTAAGGGTCAGTGTGGCGGATGTGTTGTTGCCTACACTATTAGGGGGGGGGCTTGTAAGGAAGTCCAGGATCCAGTTGCAGAGGGAGGAGTTCAGCCCTAGGGTCCTTAGTGCCCTCTGAAGTTCATCACTAAGCTATGTTGAACGCTGTGCTGTAGTAAATGAACAGCATTCTCACATAGGTGTTTACTTTTGTCCAGGTGGGAAAGGGCATTGTGGATTGTGATAGAATAATTTGTATGTTTAAGATAATGACTAAAGTATTCCACCCTGAAACCATATAATTGTTAGAATCATAATTCAATAATGTGATGTGACTAGGCCATTGTGTTACTATTTCGCAATATGAGCTGGGTATAGTTGTGTCACGCCCTGACCTTAGAGATCCTTATTATTCTCTATGTTTGGTTAGGTCAGGGTGTGACTCGGGTGGAAAATTCTGTTTTCTATTTCTTTGTGTTTGGCCGAGTGTGGTTCCCAATCAGAGGCAGCTGTCTATCGTTGTCTCTGATTGGGGATCATATATAAGTTGTCATTTTCCGTTTGGGTTTTGTGGGGTCTTGTTTTCTGTTTAGTGTTTTCCTGACAGAACTCTGCGCTTTTGTTTTTGCATTTGTTATCATCAATAAAAATACGATGTACGCCTACCACGCTGCGTCTTGGTCTCCTTCTCCCAACGAGAGCCGTAACAAGTTGAGACATTCAAGGACAACTGAACTGTCGACTTGTGATAACGGTGAAACTAATAACTGGGAAGAGGCCTCCCCACCCTAGGGAGGAGAAAAACTGTTAGAAATGGCTTGCAGAAGATGATGAAACACGTTGCAGAAGGGTGATAAACAATGTATGTGAACTTTGGAAAAATACAGCCCACCTAAAGAGAGGTGGAGTTTCTACTGATGTGAGTTAATTTGTGTGTGTGTGTGCTATAAAAAGATTGTCTTCTCATTTTGAAGACATAGCGCTCTCTGAATAAAGTATTGATCTATTGCAGAATCTGAGACTTTGTCTAATTCTTTATTATCCGGAGATTTACGACCTCTGGGAAATAGACAAAGCTTGAGTGATAGGGGAGTTCAACCATTGAGATAGCAAAATTCTTGTGACAGAGTGCAATTGAGATAGCGTCATCTGTTGGGGCGAATTGGAGTGGGTCCAGGGTGTCTGGGATGATGGTGTTGATGTGAGCCATGACCAGCCTTTCAAAGCATTTCATGGCTACAGATGTGAGTGCAACAGGCGATCGTCATTTAGACAGGTTACCTTGGCGTCCTTGGGCACAGGGACTATGGTGGTCTGCTTGAAACATGTATGTATTACAGACTGGGTCAGGGAGAGGTTGAAAATGTCAGTAAAGACACTTGCCAGCTGGTCAGCGCATTCTCTGAGTACACATTCTGGTAATCCGTCCCCTGGCCCTGTGAATGTTAACCTGTTTAAAGGTCTTACTAACATCGGCTATGGCGAGCATCATCATACAGTCTTCTGGAACAGCTGGTACTCTCATGCATAGTTCAGTGTTGCTAGCCTCAAAGCTCACCTGGTAGTCTCGCGTCAATGGGCAGCTCGCGGCTGGGTTTCCCTTTGTAATCCGTGATAGTTTGCAAGACTGCCACATCTGGCAAGCATCAGAGCCGGTGTAGAAGGATTCGATCTTAGTCCTGTATTTATGCTTTGAAAAGCAGCAGCTCTAGCCTTTAGCTCAGTGTGGATGTTGCCTGTAATCCATGGCTTCTGGTTGGGATATGTACGTATATGGTCACTGTGGCGAAAGCGTTGTCAATGTACATATTAATGAAGCCGGTGTGGTAAACTCCTCAATGCCATTGGATGAATCCAGGAACATATTCCAGTCTGTGCTAGCGAAAAAAATCCTGTATCTTAGCATCCGCTTCATCGACCATTTCCGTGTTGAGCTGGTACTTCCTATTTTACTTTTTATTTGTAATCAGGAGGATAGATGCATGGTCAGATTTGCCAAATGGAGGGCGAGGGAGAGCTTGGTATGCATTTCTGTGTGTGGAATAAAGATGATCTAGAGTTTTTTGGCCTCTAGTTGCACAGGTGACATGCTGGTAGAAATTAGGTAAGAACTATTTTTGTTTTCCTACATTAAAATCACTGGCCACTAGGAGCGCAGCCTCTGGGTGAGCATTTTGTTGTTCTCTTATTGTTAGGAATTTTATGAATAATGACTAAACAATGTCTACATTTAGATAAAACTATAATTAATTGAACTCTACCCTGTATTATTATATCTGATTAATAATGTTAATTCATAAGGAAGGGATTATGTAGCATGAACAAGGAGTAATTAAAACATAATAAACACCATTCCAACTTAGTTGGAGAGGTATGTGATGTGGGTTATGAAGTAAGCAAAAAGGATTGTTAAACTATGGTTGAACCGACTCAACTTAGCCCTGGGATGTTTAGATAAGGCAGCGAGTGACTCCCTAGGTCTTCCATTATCTTGAGCTGTCTGCTAAAGTGGTAATAAATTATGGTGAAACTTCAGGAGTTAATCTAGTTATATTGTGTGTCGTGTCGCTGGTGAGTTGGAATGAACTTTTGAACCTGTTTTGTCTTGGTCAAGAGGAGGAGCTTCATTATGTAACCAATGACGTCATATTTTGTATATAAACTGTTGTTTGTGGTTAAATGGGAGCGTGCTCTGAGAATAAATACTATTATCTCATTTTAATAAGACTGGTCCCTGTATTTTATGCTAATAAGAATCTTACAAATTCTTAGAAACAGAGTGATTTTAATTAATGAGCACATAAAGGAATTATTAAATTCCCCTAACAATTGGCCCTACACAGCTCGTTGAATGCGGTCTTAGTGCCAGCATCGGTTTGTGGTGGTAAGTAGACAGCTACGAAAAATATAGGTTAAAACTCTCTTGGTAAATAGTATAATCTACAGCAGGAATGGGCAACTTTGATGGAGGCCACAAAAAAACGGAACTCATCTTGAAGGGCCGCAGTGGCTCGTGGGTCAGTGACATTGAAGAGAATTGTATTAATTATTTTATGTTCCTTTTGAGCTCAGGTGCATCCTGTTTCCACTGATCACCCTGAGATATTTCTACAACTTGATTGGAGTCCACCTGTCGTAAATTCAATTGATTGGACATGATTTGGAAAGGCACACACTTGTCTATATAAGGTTCCACAGTTGACAGTGCATGTCAGAGCAAAAACCAAGCCATGAGGTTGAAGGAATTGTCCGTAGAGACAGGATTGTGTTGAGGCACAGATCTGGGGAAGGGTACCACTCTTAACGGAAGAAGTTTGGAACAACCAATAATCTTCCTAGAGCTGGCCACCCGGCCAAACTCAGCAATCGAGGGACAAGGGCATTGGTCAAGGAGGTGACCAAGAACCGGATGGTCACTCTGACAGAGCTCCAGAGTTCCTCTGTGGAGATGGGAGAACCTTCCAGAAGGACAACCATCGCTGCAGCACTCCACCAATCAGGCCTTTATTGCTGCGTCCACCATGCTTCACCGTAGAGATGAAGTTTTCTTCCAGACGTGACGCTTGGCATTCAGGCCAAAGAGTTCAATCTTGGTTTCATACATCA
Source organism: Salvelinus alpinus (assembly GCF_045679555.1). Taxonomy (NCBI): domain Eukaryota; kingdom Metazoa; phylum Chordata; class Actinopteri; order Salmoniformes; family Salmonidae; genus Salvelinus; species Salvelinus alpinus. Next base: position 16,382,411 of record NC_092090.1, read on the forward strand.
AGGTGCCTTTAGTGGCCACAGTTAAAGGCACATGATAGCCCGCTTTGAGTTTGCCAAAAGGCACCATGATGTATGAAACCAAGATTGAACTCTTTGGCCTGAATGTCAAGCGTCACGTCTGGAAGAAAACGTCATCCCTACGGTGAAGCATGGTGGACGCAGCATCATGCTGTGGGGATGGTTTTCAGCGGCAGGGACTGGGAGACTAGTCAGGATTGAGGGAAAGATGAACGGAGCAAAGTACAGAGAGATCCTTGATGAAAACCTGCTTGAGAGCGCTCAGGACAACGCAAGAGTGGCTTCAGGACAAGTCTCTGAATGTCCTTGAGTGGCCCAGCCAGATCCCAGACTTGAACCTGATCAAACATCTCTGGAGAGACCTGTAAAAAAAGCTGTGCAGCGACGCTCCCCATCCAACCTGACAGAGCTTGAAATGATCTGCAGAAGGATGGGAGAAACATTCTTCCACTGCAAATCTTACCATTTCAGTGTTTTACTTGCTATATTGTATTTACTTTGCCACCATGGCCTTTTTTTGCCTTTACCTCCCTTATCTCACCTCATTTTCTCACATTGTAAAAATACTTATTTTTCTACTGTATTATTGACTCTATGTTTGTTTTACTCCATGTGTAACTCTGTGTTGTTGTATGTGTCGAACTGCTTTGCTTTATCTTGGCCAGGTCGCAATTGTAAATGAGAACTTGTTCTCAACTTGCCTACCTGGTTAAATAAAGGTGAAATAAAAAAAAAAACTGAGACACTTATTGTTATCATAGAAATGAAATTAGTACAACAGACATCAAATAAACATTCCATGGCACTAGCAGACATCTTTTGGTGTACCGTTTTTTGGAATTTTAATTTGCAGCTTTAGTAACGATCAACTCAACAGACATTTCAATGTTAAGTCAAATTACGCTTAGTTGCTATGGTGCCGTCTCAATTTGTTTTGCATATAAACTCAGCAAAAAAAGAAACGTCCCTTTTTCAGGACCCTGCCTTTCAAAGATAACTCGTAAAAATCCAAATAACTTCACAGATCTTCATTGTAAAGGGTTTAAACACTGTTTCCCATGCTTGTTCAATGAACCATAAACAATTAATGAACATGCACCTGTGGAACGGTCGTTAAGACACTAACAGCTTACAGACGGTTGGCAATTAAGGTCACAGTTATGAAAACTTAGGACACTAAAGAGGTCTTTCTACTGACTCTGAAAAACAACCAAAGAAAGATGCCCAGGGTCCCTGCTCATCTGCGTGAACGTGCCTTAGGCATGCTGCAAGGAGGCAAGACTGCAGATGTGGCCAGGGCAATAAATTGCAATGTCCGTACTTTGAGACGCCTAAGACAGCGCTACAGGGAGACAGGATGGATAGCTGATTGTCCTCGCAGTGGCAGACCACATGTAACAACACCTGCACAGGATCGGTACATCCGAACATCAACCTGCGGGACAGGTACAGGATGGCAACAACAACTGCCCGAGTTACACCAGGAACGCACAATCCCTCCATCAGTGCTCAGACTGTCCGCAATAGGCTGAGAGAGGCTGGACTGAGGGCTTGTAGGCCTGCTGTAAGGCAGATCCTCACCAGACATCACAAGCAACAACGTCGCCTGTGGGCACAAACCCACCATCGCTGGACCAGACAGGACTGGCAAAAAGTGCTCTTTTTGCCAGTCCTGTCTGGTGCTCAAAAAGTGCTCAAAAAGTGCTCTTCACTGACAATCCCATTGAGCACGTCTGGGACCTGTTAGATCGGAGGGTGAGGGCTAGGGCCATTCCCCCCAGAAATGTCCGGGAACTTGCAGGTGCCTTGGTGAAAGAGTGGGGTAACATCTCACAGCAAGAACTGGCAAATCTGGTGCAGTCCATGAGGAGATGCACTGCAGTACTTAATGCACCTGATGGCCACACCAGATACTGACTGTTACTTTTGATTTTGACCCCCCTTTGTTCATGGACACATTATTCCATTTCTGTTAGTCACATGTCTGTGGAACTTGTTCAGTTTATGTCTCAGTTGTTGAATCTTGTTATGTTCATACACATATTTACACATGTTAAGTTTGCTGAAAATAAACGCAGTTGACAGAGAGGACGTTTCTTTTTTTGCTGAGTTTATAACACTCTTGTTCTATCTCTGTAATTTTTTAGCTTCTCTCTGTATCCTATACATGCAGTAAGAATGATTACCATGGCAATGATGTATTACAATTCTATGTCAGCCATCTTTTATACCACTAGCCAAATTGCCATGGTCTGGTCAACCATGTCTCTTCTACTCATTCTAAGGGTGTTATTATGTAAAATAATTTAGAAATGCGTGTGCAATAATGTGATGCAGAGCCACTGTCATTGTAAGTTTGCCAGTTTGCTATAGAATAGAATGCTAAGTAGAAAGTAGTAGTCATAGAAAGTAAGTAGAACTGCAGCCAAAGTAAACTTTACAGGCTTCTGTATATCTCACATTCTAATGTCAGCAATATAAAACACTGTACAGGCGACGATGGCTAAGCCTGCTACAACCATGTTTCTGTAGCCTTGTGACTTTTATGATTTCTAATTTAGTAACTATTAAAACTACAATATGTAACTTTTTGGGCGACCGACCAAATTCACATAGAAATGTGAGTTATAGATCTTTTATTCCAGTTGAAAGCAAGTCTAAGAAGCGGTAGATGTGTTCTGTGTGTGCTATTTCTATGCTTCTCATTCTGAAGTTTCGTTTTTTGTGTCTTTTACCTTCGGTTTTGTACACCAGCTGCAAACAGCTGAATATACAATATATTTGGTTATTGAAAAGATATTTCACAGCAGTTTAGATAGTAAAATGATTCTCTACACCACGACTTCTTGTTTGACAACCAGGAAATTATTTCTGGAAAAGCGATTTCTGCATAGTGCATCTTTAATACATTTGATCTTAAATTGTCTAGGCCCACATCCTGCAAACTGTGCCTAACCCCTCTTCCTTCATCCCCAACATCATAAGATGAGCAGGTATGCTTGGTCATCAAAGAGCTACATGACAGTGTGAGACAACTACTTTTCCAAGTGGAACGAGTCCTGCACCCACCACTCCAAGTGCAATTGCCAACAGCTGTCCATGGAACCCAAGGTGACAGTATTCGTCCGCTAACACTTGTAACTCGTACACAGCAGGTGGGATTATACCTTGAGCATTGCTGCACAGTTGCATCCAATTACATGTTTACAATCTTTGTTTACAATCATATTCTTGTAGACACCAAATGCAGGTTTAACACTTGTCTTAGGTGAGGTCATTCATTTCATTCAATAGAATTTGTAGCAGGGCTGCACATCCTTCCTAGAGCTACCCTCCTGTAGGTTTTTGCTTCAACCCTAATGTTGCAGACATGATTCTGGGTGGGGCTTATGTGTATGGTTATTTGTGAAATTCCCTATCCCGGTGTAATATTATTTTAATTAAGAAATTTAAATGGATTGTACAAATTTCAACCTCATCAGGGGCAGCCATTCTTTTCAATGTGAAATTAGTTCATTTTAACACATCGTCCTCTAAAGCAGGGGTTCCCAAACTTGTTCACTCAAGCCCTCCTTCCAGCATTGGGGAACATCCTGTGCCACCCTGCGTGCACCACGCCTATTTCTATGTGCAAAAGCACTGTTCATGACACAAACTATTCACACCCCTTTTTGTTGGTGGTGAGACAATTTTTCAGTTGTAAAGCTAATTTTCTTGCAATACTATACATTTTGCCATGTCTAATGTGTATTCATGTGATAATTGAGGGACTTGAACTCCACCAACTGCTCTAAAGGGTATTTTCACACTTGGTCCTGTCAGTCAATTTTGTGAATTCAGAGCGGTTACAAAACATTTTCATGCATATGTGAATGCAGTTTATTTCCGTTTATGACAATATTTGTAAAGGATTAAGATAGCTGTCAATATCCATGAGTTATGTAATAAAAACAATAGTTGTATTATGTGTTTAACTTCAAGCCATATTCTAATAAATCTAGCTTCTTGTCCTATCTTGTTACTGTTCAATTCTGCATGACCCCACCTCTAGACTGATTTTAACCGGCCATGTAAACTATAAAAAGCAGGTTAAAGGACAGATTATGTAGCATTGCAATTGAACTTGCTTAAAGTCCTCCATAACACAACTGGGCCATATTTCACATGGCTAAGCTGTTTAAAATCAGTCATATTTCACATGGCTATGACGAATCAATGTAAGTACACACAATGCGGTTAAATGTATTTGCTGTTTTGAGCCAGCAGGTGGCTCTCTATTTGGCATAGTGTATTTCTGTTTGTGACATTTGTAAAGGATTAAGCTTGTTCCAGATTTTACTCATAAACATGGTAGCTGACAATATTCATAAATGATGTCATAACAATATATTGTTATGATGTGCTTGTGTGATTAACTCAGCCATATTCTAATAAATCCACTATCTTGTCCTGGTCTTGTTTTTACTGTTTGATTCTACATGGCTCTTCCTCTATGTTGTATTAATCAGCATAGCCAATCAAACTATAGAAATCTATTCATCCTCGTGGACCAACTGAACACTGACAATTCATGGATAGCATAAGCGAATAAACTGAGCCAACCTCGCGCGCTCGTTCCCTTGCGCAAGTCACTTGGAGCTCCCCTTCGTGGAGTACCCCAGTACCAGTCATAATACCCATAAATTCTAGCGGTCAAACAGGGAAATGGTTCCAATCGTTTTTCCACCATTCATTTGGGGATTTTAGAAACACTTAAAATAAGGGCTGTTTTTTTGTGTAGGCTTACCCTGGCGTGACATTTTCATAACCATGTAAATCTCTTTTGGACAATGTGACTTTTAGCAATATATTCAGCTCTATTTACTCTCAGATTCGAAAATGCTAATTAGCATCAAAGTAGACATCATACAAATCCCTGCATGTCATCTTGAGCAGACAACTTTGCTAACTGGTATTTTGTCAATTTAAAACTTGCACAGGACATAATTGACCATTTATTCATTACTACATTTAGCTAATATTGGATAGTTAATCCAGAGAGTCTTACCTTTGCCTCGATTCGCCAGTCTCGTCTATGTAACAGTATAACTTTAAACCGTCCCCTCGCCTATACCCGGGCGCGAACCAGGGACCCTCTGCACACATCGACAACTGACGCCCACGCAGCGTCGTTACCCATCGCTCCACAAAAGCCGCGGCCCTTGCAGAGCAAGGGGCAACACTACTAATATGTTTCAGAGCAAGTGACGTAACTGATTGAAACGCTACTAGCGCGTACCCACTAACTAGCTAGCCATTTCACATCCGTTACACTTAGATCATGGCATTTTTGTAGTCCTTTATGATAGCTACATTAGCAGCTAATTAGCATTTCATTTTTGGGGCTGTAGATACAGATATTGATAAAAGTCATCTTGTTCTAGAGAGATTTACAGTGTTATCAAACGTCAGGGTGAGCCTACACGAAACACAGACCTTATTTTAATTGTTTCTAAAATCCCCTATGGGAAAATGAATAGTGGAAAAAACGACTGGAACCATTTCCCTGTTTGACAGCTAGATTTTATGGGTATTATGACGCCTCCACTGTGGGGCTCGATTCGTTTATGTAGCACACATGTGATGTTAAGAGTTTCCTAAACACATTCCCACTGGCTTGATGAAGCCACCGTGTAGCCGTCTTGGTACACCTCAATTGTAAAAAAAGATTTACGAAGCTATAGAAATGCATTTATTAATGTCTACATTCGTGTTCAACACTTTTATTCTATTACAGACACCTTAATGACTACTTTTAAATTATATTATGTGAGCTAAACATTTAAAAAAAATATATATATAAAAACATTGTTAAGGTTTGTCAATGTCCAACACATAGCATCGTCTTTGTGGTTTTAATTGTCTATGGTCACAACACTCAATCAGTACAGAAGTTGATATCGTAATAAAACTGTCAGGGTGCAGCTCGAACCCTCGACCTTCTAGCCCGAAGTCCAGCGCGCTATCGACTGTGCCGCAAAAGCATGCTCGAGCGGCAGAGTCGATATCCGCGCTTATAAACCCAGGGTCGGTACAATATGTTTACACAACACGCGCAAGCTGTCCTGTGCAAAAATAAGCACCCATCAATCTACTTGCTTAGCTTATATATTTGAGGGAAAGGGATTTACAAAAGTGAATCTTCAACAGTAGACATACTAGCTAGCAATATGCTGGCTATTGTTGATAGTCTGCAAAAAGAAAGCTACAAAAATACACTATAGATTTCGTTTTGGCTAGCCTACTGTTACCAGGTAAATATATATTTTGGAAGCAGTTCTCTTAAAGGGGCAGCGTCCTATTTTGAGATGTAAAACAACTTTCTCAGAATAACATACTTTAGAGAAAAAATGCAATTGTAAAGAATAGAGTAATGACTTAAATTGCTAAATTATATTAAACAGTTTTTTAATACATATCACAATAACCAAATATAGCATATTAATAGCTGCATATAGAGCGAAAGCATTGGCAACCTATCGGCCCAGCATGAACCCAAAACTTGGGTCTATGTGTGTCAAAAAAGATACACGTCAAATGACACTATTGGACTCGTCAAATAAGCTCGTTGATCAATCAGGACCCGATTATGACTGCACATCACGTTTATGACTTTTTAAAGTAGTTATAACACTGTAGAAAAGGCCCATGGAGTTGGTGGAATAATCCTTTAATTCATGGCCACTTACTCAGCAGGGCCAGGGGCGCTTTAATTAGGTCAGGTGGCAATGACCGACAGATCTCATCCCCATAAAAGGAGGAAAACGCCTGCTCTCGCTGCTTTCTCTTCCTTAACTCCGTCTGCTCCAGAAGTCCTGTGCGTCCATGAATCCACCGACTCTGTTACCGTTCATCTGAACTAACTGTTGCGATCGGGAGAGTGGGCCATCAGTTATTGTTTATAGTTATTACCGCGGGAGCGCGGCTTGGAGCACACGCTTCAAACATATGGTGTAATGTGAATTGTCAATGATCACCGCCCTACGGATCATCATAGGCCAATTATGCAATCGATATGGTTAATATGTAATTCAATTAATTACATGTACACAAGAAGACAATTGAAAGGGTGAAATGAGAAACGTCATTGTTTGCTAATTGATCGACTTTGATATCAAACTAATGGGGATTATAGATTGAATAACCATTCACTGTTTGCATTCTTTCATGACTTATGATAAATAGTTACGAGCCTAAATGACTCACGGATGATTTCTATTGACTTCTTAATGAACTGGATTGTTGAATTCCCTAAATTATGTTAATCATAAATGCTTGTTATGATTTGATCTTTGTGATTATGAATTTGATTGGATACATGTTATTTTGTTTCCTTTGTTACGCAGCACAGACTACTCAGTAAATATACCACTTTATGGTTAAAGGAATTCCTGACTCAGTCTCATCCATTCCTCTGTCACCTGACACGTGACCACCTGTTCACCTTCACTGTCAGTCATCCTACCTGTCCAGCTACCCACACAGATTCCACAAAGTTTTCAAACACATTGATTACACTATCACTCGTAATTCAAATGTCACAACGATTCACCGATACGTATGCTATGATGCTGGTAAAGTTTTGTCTCGTGACGCACCTGCCGCACGAGAGAAGACACACTTCCCCAAGCTCTGGACAGTGCTGGTTATAAAAAAGCTATCTAGCGATGGATGCAAACCATGTTCTTCCCTAAAAACATAGCAAAACAACACAATTTGTTTCCGTAGCTATAGTTAGCTAGCTTGGTGTCATCGTCTAAAATACCCCTAATTTATAAGATAGTTCTTATTTGAGTAATGGTGGTCGGACCCACATATGTGAAACTAGCCACAATAAAGATTAGCCACAATAGTGGAATTTGCGGTTCGCCTTCAAAATAAAGGTATCTAATTTGAAAGTAATTCAAATTAATACAAATAGTGGAATCATGCAATAATGGAATAGATCATGCTAAACGAAGTTGGAATGTCCTTAAATAAATTTAACAAAATACAATAACTTGTTAATTTGACAAAAATATGTTCATCACACTGGATGTACTAGACTTTGGAATTGCATTGGGGGCATACTTATTTAACTGTACAGCCTACCTATGTATTGTGGATCAATGACATGGGGTATCAGTCACTCAGTGACACCAGAGAACATTAGCGTCGTAGCTCTTATTTCAGGACTCTGAAGCCACTGAATTGAGCCACATTTATTGTACCAATCAACTTACTATGTGTATTGAACACTATTCCAGAGGAAAACAACACAACATGGACTTAGGGGAAAAAAACACTTGCGTACTGAGTAGACTGATACCCCATTTCATTGATCCCCAATCTTTAGGTAAGGCTGTAAAGTGCAACTTAAAATTTTAATATACACAATAGGCTGACTGGGGAGGTGGTTTTCCACAGTCAAAGTTCCGCCACTATGACGCTGATATTTACGTTAACTCTTCACAGAAATGTTCTGTGGGTGTCACCGAGTAGACTCATACTCCATTTCATTACTCCACATTCCAACACTCCAACCTTGTTTAACATTATCTCGTCTAAACATGGCATGATTCCACCAATTGTAACCTTCTGCATCACTTTCAGAGGGACTTTTATTTTGAATGCGAAACGCAAATTCCACTATTGTGGCTAATGCTTATTGTGGCTAGCTTTACAACACATAACCCGGTCCGGTCAAACCATACTAGTTATTTCAATAGGAGAACAACAAGTGGCTAACTAGCTAATACTTACATGGATTCCTAAACCATTGCTAAGTATATTGAAAATGGCTGCAGTTTCTACTGGTCATTGTTTTCAGGCTGGTGGCATTGGTGCTAGCTAGCTACCCCAGGAGTTGCTAATAACATCTGTATCAACGATATTTGCAAACATGTTTGATCCTGATCTAATTTCAAATGCTCACAGACGTTTTCCATTCGGTAGAACAAATAATGCCGTATTATCAAAGCAGTATTGTACAGCTTTGACAGTGATCATAATGGTGGCGCTTTTGGCATGAGAAACGTTGGACCCTGTCATAGCCTAAGAATGGGACCCAGCGTTTTACATGACCAGGTCATGAGATCAGGAAAAACACACAGGTCTTTCCATCATTGTATGATATTTTGTGTGCAAATGAATTCAAGCTTACGGACAATGTCAAATGTGATATAGCGAAGCACCTGAGTGAGCTGGGTGCGCAATTACACAGGTTCGTTATCCCTTTCATGCCATTCTAGTCTTATAACTACATACTACTACTTCTAACAACAACAAAAATCTATTTCTTTTTGGTTAATCTTATAATATAAAGTTTTTTAAATAACATATTTACCTTGTTAGATGTTGTCCATACGTCTTCTCGAATGTTCTGTTTTTGTCTCTCGGTTTCTAAAAAAAAGTGATTTATTTACTTAACGTAAAAAGAGAACACGTTACCTTGATGGATGTTGATCCACGGGCAGTGAAAACTTGCTCTGACTTTTCAGATTGTGTTTACAAAAACGTTCATTTCTTGGAAAGGGTGTGGCTGGGTGAAAACGAAATTTAGGTACAAGTCTTGTAACATGAACGGGGGGGGAGGGGGCTTCTACAAAAACAAAAGTTAGTAGTGTCATGAAGCGGGAAAACACTCCACTTAAAGATGCACTATGCATAAATCGCTCTGCTATTTCCTGGTCGCAAAATGTGTTTTTGTGACAAGCAAGTAAAGAGTAGAGAATCATTGTACCATCTAAACCACTGTGAAATATATTTTCCATACACAAAAATATTGTATTTTCAGCTGTTTGAAGCTGGTTTTCAAAACTGAAAGTAAGACTCAAAAACTAAACGTAAACATGGGAAGCATAGAAATAGCGCACATAGAAGAGATCTAGCACTTAGACTTTCTTTCAATGAGAATGACATATCTATAACACACATTTGTGAATTTGGTTGGGTCAAAAACAAAAGTTAGTAGTGTCATGAAGCGGAAAACACTCCACTTAAAGATGCACTATGCATAAATCGCTCTGCTATTTCCTGGTCGCAAAAATTCGTTTTGTGACAAGCAAGTAAAGAGTAGAGAATCATTGTACCATCTAAACCACTGTGAAATATATTTTCCATTGACAGAAATATTGTATTTTCAGCTGTTTGAAGCTGGTTCTCAAAACTGATAGTAAGACTCAAAAACTAAACGTAAACATGGGAAGCATAGAAATAGCGCACATAGAAGAGAACTAGCACTTAGACTTTCTTTCAATGAGAATGACATATCTATAACACGCATTTGTGAATTTGGTTGGGTCATTCAAAAAGTTACATATTGCAGCTTTAAGTTTCATGTTTACTGAAGTAGGCAACTGTATGTAATATATGACTGTGACATGTGCACTTCCAGCCTGGTCTCATAGACTAGACTTAACACAGTAAATGTAAATCTGGGACACTTAAATTAGTATGACACACTACATGTACAAAAGTATGTTGACACCAGCATGTCAAACATCTCATTCCACAATCATGGGCATTAATATGGGGTTGGTCCCACCTTTGCTGCTATAACAGCCTCCACTCTTCTGGGAAGGTTTTCCACTAGATGTTGGAACATTGCTGCAGGGACTTGCTTCCATTCAGCAACAAGAGCATTAGTGAGGTAGGGCACTGATGTTGGGCAATTCATCCCAAAGGTGTTTGATGGGATTGAGGTCAGGGCTCTGTGTAGGCCAGTCAAGTTCTTCAAAACCAATGTCGACAAACCATTTCTGTATGGACCTTGCTTTGTCCACGGGGGCACTTTACAGTTGTCACTACGCATTCGGGAGGGTAGCGTTCTCCTGACATCCGCAAAACACAAATTAGTCCATCGGACTGCCAGCTGACTGAGTCAAAAGACGTGGCGGGCCTGGCACAGCTCCTGGTATTTGTCCGTTATGTTTATGGGGGGTCAATTAAGGAAGACATCCTCTTCTGCAAATCACTGGAAACCAGGACAACATGAGAGGATATTTTTAAAGTACTGGACAGCTTTGTGACATCAAATGGAAAATCTGTACTGATGGCGCAAAAGCCATGACAGGGAGACATAGTGGAATGGTAACGCGTGTGCAAGCAGTTGCTCCTGATGCAACTTGGGTACACTGCAGCATCCACCAAGAGGCTATTG